>NC_084740.1:35973412-36088412 GCF_033978785.1 Entelurus aequoreus
TTTTTTTTATTTTATAAATGTCTAATGATAATGTCAATGAGGGATTTTTAATCACTGCTATGTTAAAATTGTAACTGATATTGATACTGTTGTTGATAATATTCATTTTTGTTTCACTACTTTTGGTTTGTTCTGTGTCGTGTTTGTGTCTCCTCTCAATTGCTCTGTTTTTTGCAGTTCTGAGTGTTGCTGGGTCAGGTTTGGTTTTGGAATTGGATTGCATTGTTATAGTATTGCTGTGTATTGTTTTGTTGGATTGATTAATTTAAAAAAATAAAAATAAAAATTAAAATTAAAAAAAATTAATTAAAAAAATAGATTTTTTAAAAATGAGAATCGATTCTGAATCGCACAACGTGAGAATCGCGATTCGAATTTGAATCGATTTTTTCCCACACCCCTAATATATATATATATATATATACATACATTAGATATATATAGCGCACTTTCCGCGTGCGCGATGATGTCACGTTATCGATGAGAAAATGCCTTTTTAGACAATATGATTTGCCTGAGCGGCTAGGAGACACCGTGAGTAGCAAGCGGTACAAAGTGGACAAGAAAGGACAGAAAAAATATATATATTATTATTATTATTTTTTTTAATACTTGGGACTTCACGCGGGCCTGATTTTGGACGCTGGTGGGCCGGATTCGGCCCGCGGGCCGTAGTTTGGGGACCCCTGCTGTAGACTATTCAATGTCATTGGTGTTTGAAAATGTGTCTCAATTTGTGTTGTTTTTCAAATGTATTGTTCTTTTTCTTACTTACAGCACTCAATGACATAGAACAGCACGGATTGATTCACACCGTATTTGTGGTTGTAAACTGCATAATGTAAACACACACACCCACAAAATGTCAATTTCACTCATTTATTAGCAAAACTGTTCCACATTAACATAAGGATAATAAATTAAAGGAAAATATTTTGTTTGTTTCACAACACCTCAGTCACCTTTCATTAAGCACATCTAGTCTTATAACTGTGGCTATGATAACAAATTAACAAAAAGACAAAAGTTAACCGTTTTTGCTGTCACTGAGGTAGCCAGACAAGTTAAGTAAACAACGAAAATAATAGAGCAAGAAATGCATAGAACCATGTTGTGTAGAAACTACAAAATCATTCATATTAACTCAGCTTTAAGTATTGAAAAACGTTACAAATTATACATTACAAACATTACAGTAGATCTTGATGCTTTTTTCCCAACATAAAAAACAAGGGGCATTTTTAAAATTGTTTACCTTTAAGAAACCTATCAATAAGATAGGCTACTGAAAATATATTTAATCAGCTGGACCTAAGCCTACTGTTCAAATATTTAGGCTACAAACTTCTGTTTTTAATGCATTTCTCTCTCTTTAGTTTTTTTATGGTTTTAATTCCATCTAAATGTTACCAATGAAAATAAAATCAGACGACTAAACATGAAAATATAAATGTCAACTTATTTTCTATAATTTAGTCATTCACAACCTTGCAACTGTAGGCTAGCCATGGCACTCAGTGTTTACCTTAGGCATAGTATGCGCCAACGTCAGCTGAACTTACACTACCGTTCAAAAGTTTGGGGTGTAACCCAAACAATTTTGTGGAATAGCCTTCATTTCTAAGAACAAGAATACTGTCGAGTTTCAGATGAAAGTTCTCTTTTTCTGGCCATTTTGAGCGTTTAATTGACCCCACAAATGTGATGCTCCAGAAACTCAATCTGCTCAAAGGAAGGTCAGTTTTGTAGCTTCTGTAACGAGCTAAACTGTTTTCAGATGTGTGAACATGATTGCACAAGGGTTTTCTAATCATCAATTAGCCTTCTGAGCCAATGAGCAAACACATTGTACCATTAGAACACTGGAGTGATAGTTGCTGGAAATGGGCCTCTATACACCTATGTAGATATTGCCCCAAAAACCAGACATTTGCAGCTAGAATAGTCATTTACCACGTTAGCAATGTATAGAGTGTATTTCTTTGAAGTTAAGACTAGTTTAAAGTTATCTTCATTGAAAAGTACAGTGCTTTTCCTTCAAAAATAAGGACATTTCAATGTGACCCCAAACTTTTGAACGGTAGTGTATATTTTTAGTTGAGAAAAGTTCTTAACATTATAATTGATCATTGACAAACGCTCGCTTTTTTCCTTTCTTAGCTGGTAATAACTGTCCGTAATTAACATGTCATCTAGCGCTGATCTCACTGTTAGAAAAGGTTAGAAAACAAAACTTTAGCTAATATTAGTTAACTTGTAATCGCTGTGGCTTACCTTTCATATGACTCGAGAGAGCCGACTCTCCCATTGCGAAAAGCTGGATTTCCTTTTTGCATACTTTGCAGCAGGCTACAAGTGGATTTGGTCCACGTTTTATCCAAAGTTTGTATTTGTCATTTTCCATCCAATGTTCATTAAAACGTCAACCTCCCGGCATGATAGACCGATGCACCACTGTCTTCTTGGGGGCGACATAGAGGTGTGACAACAACCTAATGTAAGGGCTCGTGCAAAGCCAACAGATCAAGCGTGTAGCTTTCATTTTTAAGGAAACTTATTTGATTTTTTTTCATTTTATAATTAGCCTATTGAGTCAGACTGCCGAGAAATAAGATGAACATTTCCAAGCATTTCCAAGCACTTCACCCAAAATTCAAGCATTTTTCAAACCTTGAAAACACAACATTAATATCCAAGCATTTTCAAGGTTTTTAAGCACACGTACGAACCAAGATTTTAGGTCCTCATTTTTTCATCATTTGGGCTATTCAATTAGTTCATAAAAAACTTTTTTAAGACTCACATTTTTACAGCAGATTCTAAAAAAAAATTCCAGCTGTCATAAAAATAATCTCTTGCAGAAGGTCCTTAAAAACAGCACGGGGCTCCTGTAACTGATAAAATGAATAGACCAAAATCAAATGTGTTCTGTGGAGCAGGGGTTCTTAACCTTTTTAACCTCAGGGCCCAACTTTTCAACTACAGAGGGGCACCGGGCCCACTCAAATGTTAACAATGAATTAGCAATTACTTTTAAGTTACTCTTAATTTGAATGAAATTCAATAATCATATCTAACCTACTTACGGTTTACAACCGTGGTAAATGATATTAAACCATGTGTTAATCACAAAGATTATGGCTTAGGTCAGGTCAAAGAGATATACTGCATAAGATCCATCCATCCATTTTCTACTGCTTGTCCCTTTCGGGGTCGCAAGTCGCCCACCTCATCGCAGCGCAAACACAGATAGACAGACAACGTTCACACTCACATTCACACACTAGGGACCATTTTAGTGTTGCCAATCAACCTATCCCCAGGTGCATGTCTTTGGAGGTGGGAGGAAGCCGGAGTACCCGGAGGGAACCCACGCAGTCACGGGGAGAACATGCAAACAGCACACAGAAAGATCGAACCCAGAACCTTTGTATTGTGAGGCACATGCACTAACCCCTGCCCACTGCATAAGATGGGACTCCTAAATAACTGATGAGAAATACATTTACATACAATCATGCTTTGCTAAAATAAACTACATTGATAATGAATAGGTTTCTTAACTAAACTGTCAAGAAAAAATTTAAGTGCAAAACAAAATACAGCTTCACTTTCGTCATAATTTTTGCGCTTAAAGGGGAATTGCACTTTTTTGGAATTTTGCCTATCGTTCACAATCCAAATAAGTAAAGACACATTTTTTGGGGGGTATTTTTTGCATTCTAATTTGTAAAAATTGGCTCGTCCTTGGTGGCTAGCAATGCAGCTAATAGGAACAATACATTCTGCCTCTAAATACATTTGAAAATGCATCCAAAAATAGCCAACAATACTTCATTTCCTTTCTGTAAACTTGTATAATAACCAGGCTGTAGCGAACAGAGGAACTGTTTATCTAGCATAGTAACATATTGTCTTTGGACGACATGCTACAGCATTAATAGTAAGCTAGCTACGGCAAGAGATAAGCTATCTTTGGCGTCAGCGGCTGAATCACTTTTGAGTTTGTAATGCACAACACTGCGATGGAACACCAATCTGTACTGACTGAAAAAACATGATCATATCTCAGTGTCTGTAAGTATTAACCCACATTTCATGTTTTGTTTGTACACAGCTAGCTCGACAGTGTATGTAGTTGTAATAAGAGGCACGGTGTGCTGCATGTATCATGATCAATAATATAGTGACTTACTCGTATGTTCCAGCTGGCCGGGAATGTTTTTTTTCAAGTTGACTTTGGGTAAGCACGCCATATGTGTTTGGCTTCATGTTCCACATTTATACCAGCCAGTCTCGCTGACCTCACTGTGTCGGCTTCCGTCTGCTCCAACGTTTCACCCTCTGTTTGTGCATGCTTCTACACGCAATAGTTCATCTGCTGCATTTTCAGCTTCAAAAAAGATAAGGTTGTGAATCCTCATTTGGTTTAATAATATTTTTTGAAAAAGCTGCCCTGAATTCAGGAATTCAGGCCGCCACAATCACAAAAACAATGCAAAATCTTGGAGGAACTGAAGGAGGAGTAATACAAACATATAAAAAATATATCATTTCTGAAATATTGGAATTATTATATCGTAAAATCAAATTTACATGCAGAAAATGCTATTCTTCCAGTGTTGGTAGTTCAAAATAATCTCTGAAATTATGTTAAACATGCAATCAGATCAATGTGAAAGACAATTTGCGTCATAAAAATGTTTTTTTTTACAGATAAGTTTATCCTGCATGTATACATTTTGTTTCCTGGGGATAGAGGGCATATTTAGTAGAATGGCTCATACTTTCTAATAGTGAAGATAAAACATAAGAAAGGATCAAATGTGCCCTAGCATTAGATGGTCAGATTCCTTCATAGAAAGGGACTTCCAGAAAACTGTTTGTGAAACCTTAGCCGCGACTTTGAAGCCAGACGAAAGTCTGCGGTCCGCTAAGAGCTTTTTGCTAAATTTATCTGCAGCCTTCTTTTTTTAAACAATCCTTCATTTGAAAACCTTGTAGGACGACCAGGAACACACGCGGCAAACCTGAAGTAAACTCAAACATCAAATGATGACAAACGAGGAAGAAAGACGACACGTTCAACATTTAATGGAAGCTCGACACAGAGTGTGAGTGGATGTCAGCAAGAACAACGTCTACGTCACGTCTCCGAGATAAGATAAAGGCATGAAAATGTTGACTATTCTACCGGAAGTCAGCCGGTCTGCGTCTTTGTCCGTGTGTCCCACACTGGATCCTTTAAAAACGGAAGATACTTCCACTCATTGACTTGATTCCTCAAAGTTGTAGAAGAGAGTTGGTTTGTAGTACACACAGAGAGCAATCAGATGTTTGGTTTGAGACAAGAGCTGAGAACTGAGCTGCGGAGATGTAGACATGGAAGATGTAGAGTAGATGTTGTCCTCAGAGGACAAGTGATGAGGTGCACTTAGGATCTGCTGCGGTTCAATAATGATGGTGATTAAGAACAGCTGATGAGGGTCGACACCCATGCCACCGGTTCCATGACGCGTCTTCTTTGCACTTTTGTGACGCCGTAAAGTGTTGATATGATGCCATTAGCTTAGGAATATTCAACTACATTTTTGGCGGCCCACGTTTCCAGAAAGCTCAGGACCAGACGTCTCCCTTCACTATTAGTCTTAATTGTATATACCAAAGAACCAGCGTCCTCTACAGCAATTTTTCCTTGCCCATTGTTAGGCTGCGAGCGCCCCAAGAGGTCCACCAAAAAATATCTGTTTCTCAGTTTGGGTCCGTATGGGTCGCAGCTAGGGGTGTGACGGTACGTGTATTTGTATTGAACCGTTTCGGTACAGGGGTTCCGGTTCGGTTCACAGGTGTACCGAACGAGTTTCCACACGGACATATTAAGTAGCGTAACGCACGCTGTGTAAACAATGCACACCGAGGCACAACACACGGCATGCTAGCAGCTTACGGGCTACGATAGATTGACCATACGTCCTCTTTTCACCGGACATGTCCTCTTTTGAGGAGCTGTCAGGGCGGAGTTTCTTAAATGCCTCAAATGTCCGGCATTTTGAGTTAGGGTTGCGTGTATTTTTAATGTACGTTCAGGGTTAAGAAGGGGTTAAAAACAAAACAAATTGGTGAGGGAGGGGCAGCGACAGAGAGAGCGAGAGAGTTATGATAAACGCGCATACGTCGCCAGGCTCTGCTTTTTATCCATAGATTTATCAGATTTAATTTTTTATTATCTATAGCAGGGGTGACAAAAGTGTGCCCCGGAGGCCATTTGCGGCCCACAGCTAATGTTTTAAAGGCCCACGGCACATTCTAAAAATACTATTAAAATAAACAAAAACATAACAAAAGTGAAATAAAAAAGCTTAAAGGTTAAATGTAATTTAGAAAAAGTTGCAATGTTGACTAATAAAACAAAGCTGTTTTTTTTCTTTCAAACTGTCATTGCTCAAAACATAATATTGAATGAAAATCAATGTTATTATGAATTATTGACCTACCCAAGGTTCCGATTACTTCACATCAAATATTCCACTAAGAAAAATATTTTTGGTGGAAGATGTTGCCCATTTAGTAAATAAATAACCCAAAAATTTATATTTTGTTGTTTTCTTACTGTACCAAAAATGAACCGAACCCTAGTTACACAATGTTGTTCCTGCTTCGCCTACACAGGAAACATACAGTGGGGTAAGTCAGCGTGTTGGGGTGCCGGTCAGAGACAAATTTATTGGCAAAAATGAGGCTGATTGTCCAAAATGTGGGCATTGGACAAAGTTGCGAAGCCGCACAAATTTCTCTGGTATTGTTCAATTTGCAAATTGCAACATTGCAAATTCTTGGAGGCACTGCTTATCCCAACTATACTTTGTTTTGTTTAATAAAGAAAATTACAGATTTAGCTTGTTTTTAGAGAGGGCTCTTACCCAGTCCTGTTACCTTAACCCCCTCAGCAAGTCTCATGGTCCACATACAGACCCAGATCTTTATTCATCATATGATATTCCAACAAGTGTGTTTTTGTTAAGAGAAAGTCCTCATGAGAAGGGATGACAGAAAGAAGAAGACAACGGCTGTTGAGGACAAAGATGAGCAGAAGACGGTCGAGTGATTTTCATAACCAGAAATGAGGAAAGCAGGAATTCTGGGAGGTGGAACTGAGGATCCATTGTTGATTGTTTGCAGCATCAGGAAACATTTGTGCAGCTGGCTGAAGATTCCTAGACGACTTGCTTTAACTGTCAATCACGTGTGCGCAGCACCGGAGCTCTAACTTGTAAAAGAAAGTCATCTTCCGTACGTTCTTCCCAAAGACTCTTTGGCAGGAAGTTATCCGTCTAGTGGATGTCATTTCATTAATGCGACTCTCCCGACTACGGCGTCCTCTACGCTCCCTTTCAACAACCATGTTGCTCCCTGGCATAATCAACACGATCAGAACACAATGACGCTGCACACAAGCACACACCATCTTCTTCCACCCACACACGGGTAGCTGCTGCCTCAGCAAATACCACATAGATACTATAGATAGTAGAGGAAGCCAAAGTTGGGTGTGTACAAACTAGTAGTACTATTAGGGTTAGAGTGAAGATTTTTGGCGTACACTTGGTGCTAGGATTTTGGTTTAGGTCTCAGTTTATGGTTAGGGTTAAGATTTAGGATCGTGTTTGGATTATGGATGTGCGGACCGATAAGGCCACCGATAAGTATCCAATGATTTCCTTGAAAAAGTACGTTATCGCCATTGCCAGTTAATGCCTTTCAAAGCTGATCACAAACGCTGATCTCCTCTGGCTGATGTATTTATTTCATGTGCCCCAGTTGACAAGGTAGCAGCTAATGATGTATCTCCATACACAGTGTGGAGACGCTCCTTTAAGTTAACAATAATCACCTTCAATATGGCAAATAAACTGTATTTCTTAGTGTCTTAAGTAGGGCTGGGCCGATAAAACGATATCAATATATATCGCGGTAGACGTAAATGCGTTCGATAAAATATTTGATGTATTCAAATTTTTTGTAGGGCTGCAACTAGCAACTAATTTGATAATCGATTAATCTGTCGATTATTACTTCGATGAATCGATTAATAATCGGATAAAAGAGACAAACTACATTTCTATCCTTTCCAGTATTTTATTGGGGGAAAAAACAGCATACTGGCACCATACTTATTTTGATTATTGTTTCTCAGCTGTTTTGTAAATGTTGCAGTTTATAAATAAAGGTTTATTAAAAAAAAAAATTTTTTTAATTAAAATAATTAGCCTCTGCGCATGCGCATTGCATAGATCCAACGAATCAATGACCAAAATAATCGGCAACTATTTTTATAATCGATTTTAATCGATTAGTTGTTGCAGCCCTAATTTTTTGTAAGAAACAATAAATTATGAAGCAAGATTGGTTGCATGAAGTCACTCAGCTAAACAGGAAGTGTCACTGAGCAATGGGAGTGACACTCTATCAGTCAATCAGGTAACAGTATCAACTATAAAGGTTGGTTGTGCCGTCTTTCTGTCTCGCTGTTGATTTTCTGCATGGAGTGAGAAGATAAACTGTGATATCTTGATATATCAACTCAAAAGCAGAAACGTGTCTTTAGATTTGTTGGTTTTAATGCAGGGCAGCACGGTGGAACAGGGGTTAGTACATCTGCCTCACAATACGAAGGTCCTGGGTTCGATCCTGCGCTCTGGATCTTTCTGTGTGGAGTTTGCATGTTCTCCCCGTGACTGCATGGGTTCCCTCCGGGTACTCCGGCTTCCTCCCACCTCCAAAGACATTGCACCTGGGGATAGGTTGATTGGCAACACTAAAATTGGCCCTAGTGTGTGAATGTGAGCGTGAATGTTGTCTGTCTATCTGTGATGGCCCTGCGATTAGGTGGCGACTTGTCCAGGGTGTACCCCGCCTTCCGCCCGATTGTAACTGAGATAGGCTCCAGCACCCCCCGCGACCCCGAAAGGGATCAGCGGTAGAAAATGGATGGATGGAATGGATGGATGGGTTTTAATGCATCCTAACACTTCCAATGAGTCGTTTTAATGAGCAGCTTCTCAAACTACTCTGCGTAGTGTAAATAGCTTATACACTACTGCCATCTAGTGTCTCGAAAGTGCAACAACCTTCAAATTTACTGCAACTATTTTACCACCTGGCTACCAGACACCTTCTCCACTGATAAACAGCACCCTTGGTAAGTTGGAAATTGTATTACTGTATTTATTGGCAGGCTTAAAAGGGTCATAAAAAATCAATATCGATCAATATAAAAAAAACATATATCATGATAATGTTGTCAATCATATCTCCCAGCCGTAATCCTAAATATCTTCTGGAAGTATTAGGACGAGGCTAATCTTGCTGCACAACAAAGAGCGAGCCAGCAATAGGCATGCTAATAGCTAAGCTAACGGCTAAGCTAGCAGCTAAATCGTAAACACCAATAAATGTGTTTAGTAAAGTTTAAGAAGTGTGGATGGAAACACATTACAGCAGAAAGTAAGCAGGCATTAACAGGAACTTAACAAGTAGATCAATAAGAGTTAGAGAAAGGATAATATAACAACTGTTGGTGTGTCATTATTGACGCAGTCAGTACACGACACGTAGGAAGGTAGATCAATCCATAAATTGGTGGTATCAACGCAAATTTTACGGCCCTCTTTGTTGTATGAGACCAAGTTGTATTACAGTAGGTTATATGAGTAATATATAGTTCATAAAGACTCCAAGAAAAGGTCTTACATGACAAAATTTGATAAGTTAACTTATAGTAATACTTGTTGTTTTAAGGAACAAGGAAGTACTGTAAATATTGTGCTGATATTGTTAAAATGTCAATAGCACTCACCATGAATACAAAAATGTCTAATGAAGACATGCGATTGGCATTGTGTTGGTATCAGCCGATCTGACTCATGGATGATCGGTATCGGAATCAGCAGCATAAATCCTTAATTGGAACAATCATAGTTTGGATTAAAGGCCTACTGAAACCCACTACTACCGACCACGCAGTCTGATAGTTTATATATCAATGATGAAATCTTAACATTATAACACATGCCAATACGGCCGGGTTAACTTATAAAGTGACATTTTAAATTTGCTGCTAAACTTCCGGTTCGAAACGCCTCTGAGGATGACGTATGCGCGTGACGTAGCCCGGGGAACAGAGGTATGCCTTCCCCATTGAATACAATACAAAAAAGCTCTGTTTTCATTTCATAATTCCACAGTATTCTGGACATCCGTGTTCGTGAATCTGTTGCAATTATGTTCATTGCATTATGGAGAAAGAAGCTGAGCAAGCAAAGAAGAAAGTTGTCGGTGCGAAACGGACGTATTTTTCGAACGAAGTCAGCAACAACAGTACACAGCCGGCGCGTCTTTGTTTACATTCCCGAAAGACGCAGTCAAGATGGAAGAACTCGGATAACAGAGACTCTAACCAGGAGGACTTTTGACTTCGATACACAGACGCCTGTAGAGAACTGGGACAACACAGACTCTTACCAGGATTACTTTGATTTGGATGACAAAGACGCAGACGTGCTACCGTGAGTATGCAGCTTTGGCTTCTAAACATTTGATCGCTTGACCGTATGTGCGCAACTTTTTTTTTGCGTATGTACGTAACTTTTTTAAAATATATAAGCTTTATGAACCTTGGGTTAGGTGAACGGTCTTCTGGGCTGAGTGATTGTGTGTGTTGATCAGGTGTTTGAATTGTATTGGCGTGTTCTATGGAGCTAGGAGCTAGCATAGGAGCTAGGAGTTAGCATAACAAAGACGTAGGTGTTTTTATGCAGGATTAATTTGTGTCATATTAAATATAAGCCTGGTTGTGTTGTGGCTAATAGAGTAAATATATGTCTTGTGTTTATTTACTGTTTTAGTCATTCCCAGCTGAATACCAGGTACCGTGAGTATGCAGCCTTGGCTGCTAAACATTTGATAGCTTGACCGTATGTGCGCGTCACGTACGTAACTTTTTAAAAATATATAAGCTTTATGAACATTGGGTTAGGTGAACTGTCTTTTGGGCTGAGTGATTGTGTGTGTTGATCAGGTGTTTGAATTGTATTGGCGCGTTCTATGGAGCTAGGAGCTAGCAGAGGAGCTAGGAGCTAGCATAACAAACACGTAGGTGTTTTTATGCAGGATTAATTTGTGGCATATTAAATATAAGCCTGGTTGTGTTGTGGCTAATAAGAGTATATATATGTCTTGTGTTTATTTACTGTTGTAGTCATTCCCAGCTGAATATCAGGTCACCCCCGGTCACCTCCTGTTCTCAATTTATTCACAATATACTCCATAAGTAATCACAATAAAAATAAATAAATAATAATAATTGGTGAAGTAAGTTACATTTCATATGATGAGATAAGTAAGATTATTTTGAGAGTGAAAGAATGGATGTATTAAATAAATTCAGTATTCTTCTTCTTTGTACTTTGTAAACACTAAGTTTGAAGAGTTTCTTGAAGTGGGTCATATTAGTACATTGTTTGATTGCTTTGCTTAATCCATTCCATAATTTAATTCCACATACTGATATACTGAAGGTCTTAATAATAATAATAATAATAATACCTGGGATTTATATAGCGCTTTTCTAAGTACCCAAAGTCGCTTTACATGTAGAACCCATCATTCATTCACACCTGGTGGTGGTAAGTTACTTTCATAGCCACAGCTGCCCTGGGGTAGACTGACGGAAGCGTGGCTGCAATTTGCGCCAACGGCCCCTCCGACCACCACCTATCATTCATCATTCAATTCACCGGTGTGAGTGGCACCGGGGGCAAGGGTGAAGTGTCCTGCCCAAGGACACAAACGCAGCGATTTTTGGATGAACCTGCAACCCTCAGGTTTCTGGCACGGTTGCTCTACCCACTACGCCATGCCGCCCCAAGTGTTGTACGTGCGTACAAATGTTTTAAATTACATTTCTCTCTAAGATTATATTTCTCCTCTTTTTTTGAGAATAATTGTTGTATAGTCTTGGTTATAATTTGCTTTGTGTATAATTTTAGCTGTTTGCAAATTCACAATGTCATGGAGTTTCAGTATCTTTGATTCAATAAATAAAGGATTTGTATGTTCTCTATATCCAACATTATGTATTATTCTAACTGATCTTTTTTGTAACACCGTTAAGGAATGAAGTGTACTTTTGTAATTATTTCCCCATATTTCTGCACAGTAGCTCAGATATGGTAACACTAGTGAGCAGTAGAGAATATGAAGTGATTTTTGGTCTAGAACATGTTTTGCTTTATTCATTATTGACGTGTTTCTTGCTACTTTATGTTGTATATTTTGTACGTGAGATTTCCAGTTCAATTTATCATCAATCATTATACCTAAGTATAGCATAGTATTAGGTTTCAGGTTGGCTGTGGATTAGTGGTTAGGGTTCGGTAGGGATTAGGTTTAGGGTTGCGTTTGAATGAAGATTACAGTTGGGTGTGTACTTCGGGGTTAGTGAAAGATTTAGGGTTGGATTTGGATTCAAGGGTTACATTTATAAATAATAAATGATAAATGGGTTATACTTGTATAGCGCTTTTCTACCTTCAAGGTACTCAAAGCGCTTTGACAGTATTTCCAGACACATTCACACACTGATGGAGGGAGCTGCCATCAGAGGCAAAGGTTGAAGTGTCTTGCCCAAGGACACAACGGACGTGACTAGGAAGGTAGAAGGTGGGAATTGAACCCCAGTAACCAGCAACACTCCAATTGCTGGCACAGCCACTCTACCAACTTCGCCACGCCGTCCATTTAGGGTTTGAATAAATATTTATTATGTCATAGTCAGTTCCATATTGTACATGTAGCACATAATATACACACATATAGCTAGAGAACAATCTAGTGCTCAATAACAATAGTACTATTGTTTCACACAAAAAATGGTTAATCCCACCTCCTTTAACTAATAACATCCAGTTTCCTCTTAACTGCATTAGATCACTGGATTTACATAACTCGATTTACTCAGATTAATGTGTTTACAATGCCTCAACATATCCTAAAGTACATTCATAGTCCCATGCAAAACAAGCCTGGTCCTCACTATACCAAACCAAAAATACTAGATTCGTACAATTTATTAAAGCGCTAAAAGTTTGAACAGTGTTCAAGCTCGTCACTCAGGCTGTTCCATATTTTCACCCCACTAACTGAGACACAAAAACTTTTCTTTGAGGTAAGTGCCAAAACGTATTCATATTTTGGTTGTACCCCACTTCTTAGTTTTTTCCCTTAATCTAGGGTTGGCTGTGGATCTGGGGTTGGATTGGGTGGGGATTAGTTTTAGGGTTGGGTTGGATTTAGGGGGTAAGGATAGGTTTAGTCTTGTGTTTGGGTTAATGGTTTAGTAACGGGTTTGGGTTGAATTAGGGTTCTACTTTTGTATCCTTGACATTTGACTTGAACTATTTTGGGAACATCCTAGCACCATTTTGGATTGGGAAAAGGTACAAATGGCAAACCTGAGTCCAATAATTCCAATTTTGTGATACATTAGTGTAGACTGGACATAAATGAAGTGTTACGATTCATCTATTTGCGACTGAGTGGGAACTCCACAGATCATCTCTTGCCAGTTAAGTGTTTTGTTTAACTGTCTACCATGTTATTGTTGTTTCATACATGTCATTGCCACAGTGATGAAACAACAACAACAACCGTACATAAACAAGTAGAGAATAAAGAAAGGTGAGGAAAAAAATGTTTGTACTCACAGTTTGTTGCTCGCCCTCACACAAACAAAGAGTTTAAATCCCAGCAGAGGCAGAAAAGTCAGAGTTGTTTTGTGCTCGCAGGAATGAAGAGGCTGGGATCTGCTTGACGAACATCCACAGCGACGGCAAGCTGAGGCACACTGAGACCGGGGGAGGGGTACGGCGGGGGTGAGGATGGAGGGAGAAGGCGGGATATATAAACAGCTGCTCCACGCTTCCTGTTTCAGTGCTCTCAAAGCGTGTGCACCCTCCATCTTCTTCTCCTCTTTGCAAGAAGAAGCCTTCACGTCGCATCGTGTCCTTTATCGGAAAGACAAGCACACTCGTGAGGTGGGATGTAAACCGAGGCGAGCTCCTCCGTCAAGCGGGAGGTCAACTTGTGTCTTCCCTGTCGTAAACAACACTTCGTCAAAGTTTGAGGCAAACGTCTTTAATCCAAACGATGTGTAGGAAAGAATGTTGCCGCTTCGAGTTCAGGGAGTTCCGTTGTCCTGAAATGGTCGCACGCTTGTCACATGATGCGCTGCTCCGCCCTCGTGCACTTTGGTGTTTGTCACTTCTGCACCAACTTGGCGCTCAAACAAAATGTTCAAAAGCAACGTCTTGGGAGACGTCTTTGTTTTTTGGGCAAAGACGGAGAGAGTGATGGTAACCCTAGAAGTGGACATAAAACATACATTGACATAGGGCAGGGTCTGGCTGCTCAGCAATACAACACATTCATCATCAATTATTGACAAACACGAATTGTGGATATCAGACGTTAAAGTTTTTCATACAATGTATTATACAGCTATGCTTCTTAAACATAAGTGGGCTGCCAGCGCCCCCTAGAGGGCAGGCAAAAATATCTAATTCTCAGCTGTGGTTCGTACGGTACTGAGTTGTAATACACTTTTCCGCCACATGTGGCAGTAATGACAGTTTCAAACAAAGACAAGAAGTCTGATTGATTGATTGATTGAAACTTTTATTAGTAGATTGCACAGTACAGTACATATTCCGTACAATTGGCCACTAAATGGTAACACCCGAATAAGTTTTTTAACTTGTTTAAGTCAGGGTCTACGTTAATCAATTCATGGTACAAATATATACTATCATCATAATACAGTCATCACACAAGTTAATCATCAGAGTATATACATTGAATTATTTACCTTATTTACAATCCAGGGGTGGGGTGAGGAGGGTTTGGTTGATATCAGCACTTCAGTCATCAACAATTGCATCATCAGAGAAATGGACATTGAAACAGTGTAGGTAGGATATGTACAGCGAGCAGAGAACATAGTGAGTTCAGATAGCATAAAAACAAGTACCGTATTTTTCGGAGTATAAGTCGCACGGAGTATAAGTCGCACCGGCCGAAAATGCATAATAAAGAAGGAAAAAAACATATACAAGTCAAATTTTTTGGGGACCTTTATTTGATAAAACCCAACACCAAGAATAGACATTTGAAAGGCAATTTAAAATAAATAAAGAATAGTGAACAACAGGCTGAATAAGTGTACGTTATATGAAGCATAAATAACCAACTGAGAACGTGCCTGGTATGTTAACGTAACATATTATGGTAAGAGTCATTCAAATAACTATAACATATAGAACATGCTATACGTTTACCAAACAATCTGTCACTCCTAATCGCTAAATCCCATGAAATCTTATACGTCTAGTCCAGGGGTCGGCAACCTTTACCACTCAAAGAGCCATTTTGGCAAGTTTCACAAATTAAAGAAAGTAATGGGAGCCACAAAAAATGTTTTTAAATAAAAAATTTTAAATTTAAAATGAAAAACACCGCATACAAAGCTTAAATGCTTTGTGCTATGTTAACCAGGGGTCTCCGACACACGCACCGGCACGCACTTTAATGTGGAAATTTGATGTTAGTGCAGCCCGCGAGTTTTGAATGGCGCTTGATAGCGTTATACTTGCCAACCCTCTCATTTTTCCCGGGAGACTCCCGAATATCAGAGCGTGATGACACTGCATTTGGCGCCCTCTACAGTCTGCCCTAACAGTGTACCTGCTCGACCACATGTAGAATGCAATTTCAGCTTGCTCACGTAAGTGACAGCAAGGCGTACTACCTCAGCAGCCACACATCTTACACTGACAGTACCAATACCCAGAATCCCATGCAGCCCTAACTCTTCCGCTCAACCAACGCACGGAGAGGGGGGGGTTGATGTGTGGGGGGATTTGGTGGTAGCGGGGGTGTATAATGTAGACCGGAAGAGTTAGGGCTGCATGGGATTCTGGGTAATGGTTGTGTTGTGTTACGGTGGGATGTTCTCCAGAAATGTGTTTTTCATTCTTTTTTGGTGTGGGTTCACAGTGTGGCGCATATTTGTAACGTAACAATGTTAAAGTTGTTTGATACGGCTACCGTCAGTGTAAGCTGTGTGGCTGATGAGTAAGTATGCTTTGCTGTCTCCTGTGTGTGCAAGTAATAACAACATGCAACATGTGGCTGGACTGGCACGCTGTATGTAAATGCTATAGAGGACAATTACTGCAGTGCAATTAGGGCACGCCCTTTATTTAGTAATTAGACTGTAAATAGGATTATTTTTTCCCTGGGAGTAATCTATGAGAGACACTGACATCCATAAGTCTCCTGGGAAAATCGGGGGTGTCGGCATGTATGTAGCTGAGCCACATCAGAGTGGTCAAGGAGCTGCATGCGGCTCCGGAGCCGCGGGTTGCCGACCCCTGGTCTAGTCTCTAACGTGAATGAGCTAAATAATGTTATTTGATATTTTACGGTAACATGTTAATCATTTCACACATAAGTCGCACCCCCAGCCAAACTATGAAAAAAACTGCGACTTATAGTCCGAAAAATACGGTATATACATTAGAAATACATTTGATTATTTACATTTGGTTATTTACAATCCGGGGAGGTGGGATGTGGAGGGGGGAGGGTGTTAGTCAAGGGTTGAAGTTGCCTGGAGGTGTTGTTTTAGTGCGGTTTTGAAGGAGGATAGAGATGCACTTTCTTTTACACCTGTTGGGAGTGCATTCCATATTGATGTGGCATAGAAAGAGAATGAGTTAGGCCTTTGTTAGATCGGAATCTGGGTTTAACGTGGTCTGAAGCTAAAGTCATAGAGAAGTTTCTTAAGATCAAAAATTATGATTTAAGTGGTGAAGCTGTATTTTCATTTGCACTTTCATTTATTTGACAGTTTAGTTAAACATATGTATGAGTAATTTAGTTCATTTTAGCACCGCATAATTGTATGTATATTTATTTTCCTCTCTTATCCAGTATATTTTGTAAGAAGGGTTCTGAAAAAAAGTAATTATAGGTACTCGTTGCTCCACCAAAAAAGTAATTGAATTACTAACAGAATTACTCTTTAATAAATGTAATTAATTACTTGGGAAAGTAATTTATACGTTACTTTAAAAAAAAAATTCAAATATCTGGCATATGCATGTGAGAGATGTTTAATATAAGAGCACAGTGTGCGGTGTCTGCGCTTTTTAAAAGGCGGGGCCTGTTGCCTAGTGACGTGTGACGTCATCATGGGTTTCTACGGAGCTTGTGTTTGTTAGCTTTAGCCATTAGGAGCGCACTTTGTCGGCTTTAACGCCAGCTCTTTTGAATCTTTTCACCGGATTGTGTTACCTCGGCGTAATTAGGAGATTAAATGTGCTTCGATAGCAATCATATATTCTTGTCAATAAACAGTGTATTGTTTGGATGGCAAGTTTGTCACTTCAATCATTGATTTGTTGCCTCTTCCTATTTGATATCAAGTTCATTTTACTGCTTGTAGCTTTCACGGGTAAAAACATATTTATGTTTAATGAAATTAAACAATGGATGTCCGCTAACTTTTTGCAACTCAACGCTAAGAAAACGGAAATGTTGATTATCGGTCCTGCTAGACACCAACATCTATTTAATAATACCACCTTAACATTTGACAACCAAACAATTACACAAGGCGACTCGGTAAAGAATCTGGGTATTATCTTCGACCCAACTCTCTCGTTTGAGTCACACATTAAGAGTGTTACTAAAACGGCCTTCTTTCATCTCCGTAATATCGCTAAAATTCGTTCCATTTTGTCCACTAGCGACGCTGAGATCATTATTCATGCGTTCGTTACGTCTCGTCTCGATTACTGTAACGTATTATTTTCGGGTCTCCCTATGTCTAGCATTAAAAGATTACAGTTGATACAAAATGCGGCTACAAGGCTTTTGACAAAAACAAGAAAGTTTGATCATATTACGCCTATACTGGCTCACCTGCACTGGCTTCCTGTGCACTTAAGATGCGACTTTAAGGTTTTACTACTTACGTATAAAATACTACACGGTTTAGCTCCAGCCTATCTCGCCGATTGTATTGTACCGTATGTCCCGGCAAGAAATCTGCGTTCAAAGAACTCCGGCTTATTAGTGATTCCCAGAGCCAAAAAAAAGTCTGCGGGCTATAGAGCGTTTTCTATTCGGGCTCCAGTACTCTGGAATGCCCTCCCGGTAACAGTTAGAGATGCTACCTCAGTAGAAGCATTTAAGTCCCATCTTAAAACTAATTTGTATAATCTAGCCTTTAAATAGACCCCCCTTTTTTTATTAGACCAGTTGATCTGCCGTTTCTTTTCTTCTCTCCTCTTCTCCCCTGTCCCTTGCGAGGGGGAGTTGCATAGGTCCGGTGGCCATGGATGAAGTGCTGGCTGTCCAGAGTCGGGACCCCGGGTGGACCACTAGCCTGTGCATCGGTTGGGGACATCTCTGCGCTGCTGACCCGTCTCCGCTCGGGATGGTTTCCTGTTGGCCCCGTTGTGGACTGGACTCCCGCTGATGTGTTGGATCCACTGTGGACTGGACTTTCACAATATTATGTCAGACCCACTCGACATCCATTGCTTTCGGTCTCCCCTAGAGGGGGGGGTTACCCACATATGCGGTCCTCTCCAAGGTTTCTCATAGTCATTCACCGACGTCCCACTGGGGTGAGTTTTTCCTTGCCCGTATGTGGGCTCTGTACCGAGGATGTCGTTGTGGCTTGTACAGTTCTTTGAGACACTTGTGATTTAGGGCTATATAAATAAACATTGATTGATTGAAACATTGATTTCCTGCATTGAACGTGCTGCATTTATGACGCCGTCTTGTTGACATAAAACCACATCAAAAGTAGCATGCCACATTACATCAAGCTATCGCTAACGGCGTTGTAACCGACCGTAAAGTAATTAATTAGATTACTCGTTACTAGTAAAAGTAATGGCGCTAGATTACGAACACTAATCTAATCAGCCTGACCTAAGCCTAAGGTTTATGTGTTGATAAAATAATAATCTTTGTGGTTAACACATGGTTTCATATTATTTGACAAGGATGTAAACTGCAAGTATGTTAGATATATTTAATGATTAAAAACAAGAGTAAGATTACTAATTCAGTGTTAATATCTGAGTGGGCAATGGGCCCCTCTGTAGTAATAAAAGTTGGGCCCGAGGTCAAAAAGGTTAAGGACCTCTGTTATCAATCAATCAATGTTTATTTATATAGCCCTAAATAACAAGTGTCTCAAAGGGCTGCACAAGCCACAGTATGAGGCCCCAGGCTGGTTTTATAATGGCCCTTGATTCATTGTACAAATACAATTTTAAAAATAGGAAGACAGGGTTGAACTGGTACACCAAATGTGTGCATGAAAATGTACGTAAATTAATGAATGAGAGGCCACTTCATATGAAACGTATTCCAAGCTGCTTCCTGCTCCGTCACTGATAAGAATACTGTTGCAGTTAGCTAATTCAGTATTACTTTGTGGGTTATTTAGCCTTTTTACATGTTTTACTAGCTCGATATGAGACCCAAGAAAGCAACGGAAAAGCAATGAGTGTGGTTGGGGAAAATCCAGGAATAGAACCACCATCCACAGCATTGTACGGCGCTACTTTCTCCCTCCTGCCGCACGACAAGAAGATTAACGACAAGCTAAAGTTGATTTGATGTTTTATTCCTAATCATTGTAGCAACCTGGCTGCTCAAGTTAAGTGTTGTGATTTCAAACTGAGTGCACCACAGGGCTAGTGACAGTGTGTGTGTGTGTGTGTGTGTGTGTGTGTGTGTGTGTGTGTGTGTGTGTGTGTGTGTGTGTGTGTGTGTGTGTGTGTGTGTGTGTGTGTGTCGACAGGGTGGCTGCATTGGAGGACTACAGTTCAGCTAGTTGCTGTTTTAGCTTGTTGTGTGAATGCTGCTAATGTTAGCACGCAAACTTTTTATGCTGGCACTTTAGCTAATTTTGTACTTTTTAAACCTATTAATCATAGATTTTGTTACTTGGTGCCATCTTCGAAGTATGCTTGCTATTCCCTTGTTTACCATGCTAATGTTTTATGCTAGCATTTTCGCTAATTTCGTACTTGAACCTTATATTCATGAATTCCGTTATTTGGCGCCATCGTAAAAGTAACCTAGCTTTTCACCTGTGAGCATGGTAATGTTAGCATTATAACGTTTCATGCTAGCACTTTAGCTAATTTTGTACTTTTTAAACCTATTAATCATATATTTTGTTACTTGGTGCCATCTTAGAAGTATGCTTGCTGTTCCCTTGTTTACCATGCCAATGTTTTATGCTAGCATTTTCGCTAATTTCGTACTTGAACCTTATATTCATGAATTCCGTTATTTGGCGCCATCGTAAAAGTAACCTAGCTTTTCACCTGTGAGCATGGTAATATTAGCATTATAACGTTTCATGCTAGCACTTTAGCTAATTTTGTACTTTTTAAACCTATTAATCATAGATTTTGTTACTTGGTGCCATCTTAGAAGTATGCTTGCTGTTCCCTTGTTTACCATGCTAATGTTTTATGCTATCATTTTCGCAAATTTCGTACTTTAACCTTATATTCATGAATTCCGTTATTTGGCGCCATCATAAAAGTATCTTAGCTTTTCACCCGTGTGCATGGTAATGTTAGCATTATAACGTTTCATGCCAGCATTTTAGCTCATTTTGTACATTTTAACTAAATAATGATGGATTTCGTTACTTGGTGCCATCTTAGAAGTACAGTAGTTGTTCCCCTGTTATCATGCGAATATTATCATGCTAAAACATTTTTGCTAGCATTTAAACTAACTTTGTACTTTTTTTTGCAAATATATTTTATTGAATTTTACAGTTAAAATCACATTTAACAGTCATACTTTGCTCACGCAAAGCCTTCATACAGGCACCACATCCACTCATACACACTCACATGCACACTTGAGGAGAGAGGTGCACTTGAACTTTAACAACTCAAGGTTTACAGTATAGACATTATTAGAAAAAATACCCAGATATTGTATATATATCCATCCATCCCGCTCTGGCTCAGGATCAGCAGGCTATCCAGACCATAGCAAGATGGATGCATAATCCTCGGCATCAAGGATCCTCAGGAAGTGATCACAGGATCACCTGCCGAGGACCTCTCCACCGTTCACACTTAAAAAAGAAAAAGGAAGTCACAGGGCTTGATCAGATGCAAAACAATACAAAATAAAAAGTCACAAAAAAAATAAAAAAGCAAGTAAACCGTGACAAAACCATATCAAAAGTGACAAAAAAATAAACAATAGTAGTGTAGGATCAATACAAAAAATAATAATAATAAAAAAGGAATACAACTACAAAAAAGATGGCAGTTTTTTTTTTCTTTAAATGTCTATAAGTTATGATTCAATATGTGTCAGTAAAGGGTTCCCATTTATTCATATTTGTAGAGTTTATAAATCTTATTTTTTCAAGAGTCATTACATTCACAAGTTCATTTAACCAGTTCCTGAAGTTGGGTGCAGATGGGCTTTTCCACTCTTCGAGAATTGAGTCTTTTGGCCAAGATCGTCCCGAGAACCAACACAGCTGTAATATATTTTGGAAGTTTTTGTGTTTCTGAAGACCACCCAAACAAGATTATATCCCTGTCAGGGACAAGTTTTCTCTGATATACCCTCGAGTAAAAAAAGAAAATGCTGGACCAAAATGATTGAATATTTGGACATTCCCAAAACGAATGAGACAGTGATCCTTCAGCAGATTTACATTTATCACAAAGTGGAGATGTATCAGGACAACATTTGTGTAATAAGACTTTGGAGTAATAAAAACGATGAATCACTTTAAACTGCACGAGCCTATGTCTGCTGTTAATTGAGCAATTGTGAATTTGAGAGTGTCTGTTCCCATTGCTGTTTGGGTATTGTTGTTCTTAGTTCCTGTTCCCATGCTCTTTTAACACCGTCTGCTGATGTCATGGGCATAATGAAGCAGCTGGCAAATTTGGCGATAAGCTTTTTACTTGCGGGTGATACGTTTAGTAATTCTAAGAGAGGGTGTTTTTCATTTACCAGCTGAGACTTTGAAATGTCTTCTTTAACAAATGTTCTTGCCTGCAAATAGCAAAACCAACTGAATTGGGACAAATTGAATTTGATTCGCAATTGCTCAAATGACGCAAGACTGTCCTCGACATAAATGTCTTTTATGCATTTAATTCCATTTGAGTACCAGTTTAAAAATGTTCTGTCTGTTACCGATGGAATAAATGCATGATTGTGACACATTGGTGAATACATAGTTACATTGGAAATATTCAATTGTTTTTTAAAGGCCTACTGAAATGAATTTTTTTTATTTAAACGGGGATAGCAGATCCATTCTATGTGTCATACTTGATCATTTTGCGATATTGCCATATTTTTGCTGAAAGGATTTAGTATAGAACAACGTCGATAAAGTTCGCAACTTTTGGTCTCTGATAAAAAAAAACCTTGCCCCTACCGGAAGTAGCGTGACGTTGTCAGTTGTTCACTCCCTCATATTTTCCTATTGTTTTCAACGCAGCTAGAGCTATTCGGACCATTACCCCATTAATTTGAGCGAGGATGAAAGATTCGTGGACGAGGAACGTTAGGGTGACGGACTAGAATGCAGTGAAATACTTTTTTTTTTTTCGCTCTGACCATAACTTAGGTACAAGCTGGCTCATTGGATTCCACACTCTCTCCTTTTTCTATTGTGGATCACGGATTTGTATTTTAAACCACCTCGGATACTATATCCTCTTGAAAATGAGAGTCGAGAACGCGAAATGGACATTCAGTGCCTTTTATTTCCACGACAATACATCGACAAAGCTCATGCTAATTAGCATGAGCTAACGTGATAGCATCTGTCTCAAATGCAGGTAGAAACAAAATAAATAAATCCCTGACTGGAAGGATAGACAGAAGATCAACAATACTAATAAACCATGTACATGTAACTACACAGTTAATAGATCTCAGCCTGGCAAAGCTTAACAATGCTGTTGCTAACGACGCTAAGGCTGACTTAGCAACTTAGCAACCGGACCTCACAGAGTTATGATAAAAACATTAGCGCTCCACCTACGCCAGCCAGCCCTCATCTGCCCAGCTCATCAACACCCGTGCTCACCTGCGTTCCAGCGATCGACGGACTTCACCCGATCATCCGTGCGGTGGCCGGTTAGCATCGGCTAGCGCGTCTGCTATCCAAGTGAGTAATCCTTGTTGTGTTGCTACAGCCAGCCGCTATACACCGTGACCGATCCCACCTACAACATTCTTCTTTGCAGCCTCCATTGTTCATTAAACAAATTGCAAAAGATTCACCAACACAGATGTCCAGAATACTGTGGAATTATGAAATGAAAACAGAGCTTTTTTGTATTGTATTCAATGGGGAAGGCATACCTCTGTTCCCTGGGCTACGTCACGCGCATACGTCATCCTCCGAAGGCTTTTTCAACCGGAAGTGTGGCGGGAAATTTAAAATTGCACTTTATAAGTTAACCCGGCCGTATTGGCATGTGTTGCAATGTTAAGATTTCATCATTGATATATAAACTATCAGACTGCATGGTCGGTAGTAGTGGGTTTCAGTAGGCCTTTAATTGAGAAATAATTTTGATAGAATTTCTTACTACTACACTATGGCTTGTTGATTTAATAGAAGAGACTGGTTTAGTAAAAAGTAGAGACAGCAATGATGACTAATGACTGCAGTTCCAATTTCAGCCACAAGGGAGCAGAATTAAGTAATTCATTCTTTGGGAACCCCATCTTCCAATAGGTCAATGGTTCAGATTTGATGCCCAATAATAATTTTTGAACATTGGAAGACTAACTTTGTACTTTTTAATCAAATATACATGGATTTCGTGACTTGCGCCATCTTCGAAGTATGCTAAATGTTCCCCCGTTTACATGTTAATTTTGTATACTAGCATTTTAGCTAATGTTATACATTTAGAGCTAATAATCATGGATTCTATAACTTTGCACACTCTTTAAAATATGCTAAAACTTCTAGCTGTACCAACATTTAGCATTTCAAGATGTATACTACATTTCTGTACAGCTTCTGCTCTTCACCTTTCAAACCACTTTTAACTATTTTAACCTTCAAACCATTCCTTCCCTTCACTAGCATTTCAGTTCAGCATCATTTTGTCAACATTCAAACCATTTTCTACATTCGAGCTATTCTTACATTCATTCTACATTCCATCAGCATTTCAGTTCAGCTTCAGCATTGGAGCATTCACACGCAATTTCTACAGAAATTGCTTCGTCTAGTTCAGTGGTTATTAACCTGGGTTCGATCGAACCCTAGGGGTTCGGTGAGTCGGGCTCAGGGGTTCGGTGGAGGTCAAAACACACCCGACTCATCGTGTAAATAAAAACTTCTCCCTATCGGCGTATTACGGATACGGCAACAGCAGAAGTCAGACTGATTTGCAGGTGTGTCATTTGTTGTGAGTTTATGCACTGTGTTGGTTTTGTTGTTTGAACAAGGTGATGTTCATGCACGGTTCATTTTGTGCACCAGTAAAAAACAACATGGTAACACTTTAGTATGGGGAACATATTCACCATTAATTAGTTGCTTATTAACATGCAAATTAGTAAGATATTGGCTCTTAACTAGTCGTTATTAAGTACTTATCAATGCCTTATTCGGTATGGCCTTATTATAACCCTAACCCTCTAACCCTGGCCCTAACCCTCTAACCCAAACCCTAACCCTAACAAAATAACTCTAAATTAAGTCTTTGTTACTTCGAATATGTTCCCCTAGTGTCCAAAAAACTCTAAATTAAGTCTTTGTTCCAATACTAAAGTGTTACCAAAAACATATAATAACTTTGTCTTGAATTTGAAAAAAAAGGAGGGCTCGGTGAATGCGCATATGAAACTGGTGGGGTTTGGTACGTCCAACAAGGTTAAGAACCACTGATCTAGTTATTAAAAAGATAGTTAATTTATCACCCCCTTGTTATGTTTGCTTGATATACACTATACCAGGGGTCACCAACGCGGTGCCCGCGGGCACCAGGTCGCCCGTAAGGACCAGATGAGTCGCCCGTGGGCCTGTTCTAAAAAATAAAATAAAAATAAAAAATGTAAAAAAAAAATTATTTTTATTTTTTTAAATTAAATCTACATAGAAAAAACACAAGATACACTTTCAATCAGTGCATCAACCCAAACAACCTCCCCCATGCACACTCATCCACACCCACTCACACAAAAGGGGTTATTTCTTTCTGCTACCAATATTCTGGTTCCCACAACATAGACAACACATCTGCAAGGGACACAGTCCCTGAAGCACACATGATTGTATAGGCTGCTGGTCCACTAACATTTTCATTAATTACTATTTTTTATGTAATTATTTTTATATTGTTTTACTTTCTTTTTTATCCAAGAAATTTTTTTTTATTTATTTATCTTATTTTATTTTTTAAAAAAGGGCCTTATCTTCAACAGACCAGGGGCCGTACTTATCAAGCTTCTTAGAGTGCCATTTTACACTTAAGTCCTGAGAATTTGCGAAATTTAGTCCTACTCTCAAACTTAAGAATAAAAGCTTTTTATCAACGTTCTTAAGTCTAAGAATCACTCCTACTCTCCACGATATTTAAGAGACCTTCAGAGGTGTCTTAAGTGGTTAGGAGTTGCCAGCAGGGGATGGCACTGAGGCGAGAGAGACGTGCGCGAACATTCAGGGAACGGAACAATGTTGTTGTTTTTTGATGATGAGCAGCTGATCAAACGGTATCGTTTAGACAGAGCGGATATTATTTTTGTCACAGATTTAATACTTTTTGATTCCTTGTTGATTTCTGCATGTGTCTGCAGCGGGCTAGTATATATAGAGCCACCCACACCAGTTTCAAATTAGTTGCCTAATTAATGAATTGGAAAGAAAATGTTATGACAGTAGCGTATGTGTGTGGCCGTGAGGTGAGTGACGTCAGTGAGTGTGTGGGCGATAGAAGAGAGGGAGCGGTAGCGTGAGTGCCGGCGGGGACTAGTTTGTTTTGTATTATTTTGTAGTTTATTGTCAAAATATACACTCCCATTGTCCACTTAAATATTTCCAAGATATTTCTTTATTCTTAGACAACGGATTCCCTTCCGTGATTGGTCATTTCTATGGACACAGAAATGACGTCACCTAAAATTCCGTTTACGGCACATAGTAATGTCGTAATTCAGCTCTGAGTGTGACACTTAAGATTCAGTCCTACACTTCGCTGAAAGTGTGAGTAAGACGCTTGATAACTAACTTTTAAGTGCAGCTTTCAGCGAAGAATTTATTTACTCTTAAGTCAACTCTTACCAGACTTCTTAGGAGTAATTCTAAGAAGCTTGATAAGTACGGCCCCAGGTTGTCAATGAAATTAGATTTGTTTAAAGGGTTTTTTAAACCAGACCCAGTCCAGATAATGTCCGAGTCGGACTCAGCAACACACACCTTCATTCATGTACACAGAAAAAAATTAGGGAACACAACAGATTGCATATAATTTATAAACAAAATTACATTTTCAAAATAAGCATTTATATACAGTCCAGATTATGTCCAGGTCACTCAAATTAGGGAACACAACAACAGATATCATATAATCTATAAACATAATTATACTTTCAAAATAAGCCTTTGAGTACTTATCTTTTTTTTAATGTTTTTTGGCATCATTATCGTTTTCAACCATGTAACTTTCTAAAGTTAGAAAATACTGAATAAATGTTTTAAAGAAAGTAATACTAAGTGAATATCTGTTTTTGGCCTTAAAAATAAACATTTTACCGAGTACTATAATTAAATTGACTAAATCATGATTGTCAATGAACTCTCCTAAAATAACAGAAACCACATTAAGCTTCATAAACAAACCAATCCTTAAACACATTTTTTCAACTTCCACCCAAAACAAAGACACAATATGACAATACCAAAACAAATGCAGGGTGGATTCAGGCTCCTGACAACAAAATCGGCAATCATCTGACTCTGTCATATTCCATAATTTTAACATTTTCCCTGTGGGTAAGAAGTTATAAATAATTTTAATTTGAAAATAACGATTTTGCACATCGATAGTGGTTTTATAGATTAGTTTGAATATGGCATCCCATGGCAACGGGCAGTCAAAAAAGTCCTCCCATTTTCCATTTGTGTTGTATGAGGCAGCCTTCAAAGATTTCTTTATTAAATAAAAATTATATATTTTTCTATTTATTTTAGTTCCTTTTTGCCAACTAGAATTTCTTATTAGAGGTTTACAAACTAATAATTTAGTAGTTCCATAATTAATTATTTGTTTCCATCTTTTCCCAATTACTCCAGTTAGTTGATAAAATGAAAAGCTTGAGCAAGCATCACCATACATAGCTCTAAATTCATCATACTTCATAATTTTACCATTCTCATTGATAATATCATTGACAAAAATGATTCCTCTTTCAAACATATTTTTCCAAAAGAAAGGCTTTCCATCTATTACAATATTAGAGTTCATCCATATTAACTGCTGCAAAATATCGTCTCTTTTTTCTGGCACATAAAATTGAAAACACCACTATAAGTGGATTGTTTCCTTTATGAACCCCGCCATGTTTCCCAGCAGACTCTCTGGGAGGGGATCACTTGTAAAAAAGGATACAATTTCTTTTGATACAGTACATGTTTTTTGTCCAACAGGACATTTGTGTACCACTCAATGTTTAAATACATCTTTGGAACAATTGATGCTTTTAAAGACAGACACATAGCTTCAAGGTTGAGAAGTTTCAGGCCCCCATATTCATACTCTTTGTACAAAACCTTTCTTTTAATCTTTTCTGGTTTGCCGTTCCAGACAAAATCGAAGACCCTCCGCTCATAAATCTTAAAAAAGTTTTGTGATGGAGCTGGTAATGACAAAAACAAATAAATAAATTGAGGAATAATTAACGAGTTGGCAATAGACATTTTACCATACAAGGTTAGGGATTTCCCTTTCCATAATTGCATCATTTTGTCCAGCTTTCTTAGTCGATTATCATAATTTACTGAGCCTAGATCTTCCAGATTTTCTGGGACAACAACACCAAGTATGTTAACTGGTCCATCTGTCCACAAAACAGGCACTTTGCATTCCATTCGAAAGGACGTTCCCTATAGATTTCCGATCCTTAACATTTTACATTTATCATAATTAAAGGCCTACTGAAATGAATTTTTTTTATTTAAACGGGGATAGCAGATCTATTCTATGTGTCATACTTGATCATTTCGCGATATTGCCATATTTTTGCTGAAAGGATTTAGTATAGAACAACGACGATAAAGATTGCAACTTTTGGTATCTGATAAAAAAAAGGCTTGCACCTACCGGAAGTAGCGTGACGTAGTCAGTTGAACATATACGCAAAGTTCCCTATTGTTTACAATGATGGCCGCATGAAGTGAGAGAGATTCGGACCGAGAAAGCGACAATTTCCCCATTAATTTGAGCGAGGATGAAAGATTTGTGGATGAGTAAAGTGCAAGTGAAGGACTAGTGGGGAGTTGAAGCTATTCAGATAGGGAAGATGCTGTGAGAGCCGGGGGTGACCTGATATTCAGCTGGGAATGACTACAACAGTAAATAAACACAAGACATATATATACTCTATTAGCCACAACACAACCAGGCTTATATTTAATATGCCACAAATTAATCCTGCATAAAAACACCTGCGTGTGTTATGCGTGTGTTATGCTCCTAGCTCCTCTGCTAGCTCCTAGCTCCATAGAACACGCCAATACAATTCAAACACCTGATCAACACACACAATCACTCAGCCCAAAAGACCGTTTACCTAACCCAAGGTTCATAAAGCTTATATATTTTTAAAAAGTTACGTACGTGACGCGCACATACGGTCAAGTTATCGAATGTTTAGCAGCCAAGGCTGCATACTCACGGTACCTGATATTCAGCTGGGAATGACTACAACAGTAAATAAACACAAGACATATATATACTCTATTAGCCACAACACAACCAGGCTTATATTTAATATGCCACAAATTAATCCTGCATAATAACACCTGTGTGTTTGTTATGCTAGCTCCTAGCTCCTCTGCTAGCTCCTAGCTCCATAGAACACGCCAATACAATTCAAACACCTGATCAACACACACAATCACTCAGCCCAAAAGACCGTTCACCTAACCCAAGGTTCATAAAGCTTATATATTTTTAAAAAGTTACGTACGTGACGCGCACTTACGGTACGGTACGTGTTATGCTAGCTCCTAGCTCCTCTGCTAGCTCCTAGCTCCATAGAACACGCCAATACAATTCAAACACATGATCAACACACACAATCACTCAGCCCAAAAGACCGTTCACCTAACCCAAGGTTCATAAAGCTTATATATTTTAAAAAAGTTACGTACATACGCAAAAAAAAGCCAAAGCTGCATACTCACAGTAGCACGTCTGCGTCTTTGTCATCCAAATCAAAGTAATCCTGGTAAGAGTCTGTGTTGTCCCAGTTCTCTACAGGCGTCTGTGTATCCAAATCAAAAGTCCTCCTGGTTAGAGTCTCTGTTATCCGAGTTCTTCCATCTTGACTGCATCTTTCGGGAATGTAAACAAAGAAGCGCCGGCTGTGTACTGTTGTGGCTGACTACGTTCGAAAAATACGTCCATTTCGCACCGACAACTTTCTTCTTTGCTTGCTCGGCTTCCTTCTCCATAATGCAATGAACATGATTGAAACAGATTCACGAACACAGATGTCCAGAATACTGTGGAATTATGAAATGAAAACAGAGCTTTTTCGTATCGGCTTCAATGTGGAAGGCATACCCGTGTTCGCCGGGCTACGTCACACGCATACGTCATCCTCAGAGGCGTTTCGAACCGGAAGTTTAGCGGCAAATTTAAAATGTCACTTTATAAGTTAACCCGGCCGTATTGGCATGTGTTATAATGTTAAGATTTCATCATTGATATATAAACTATCAGACTGCGTGGTCGGTAGTAGTGGGTTTCAGTAGGCCTTTAAGCTTAAGGCCAGATTGCTGTGAAAATATGTCCAAAAGATTAAGAAGGTTCCGCAAACAATGAGGAAAAATCTTATCTTTGTGAATCAGCCTTTTCTGACATGAACTTCATCAAGAACAAACACAGAACACGCCTCACTGATGCACATCTGCAAGACTCACTCAGAGTTGCAGTGTCAAGTTACACACCAGAGTACAACACACTAGTTAACAGCATGCAATGCCAGGCTTCCCACTAACTGACAAAGAAACAGATAACAGATTTGGTGTCCAGTTCAAAGTGTGACATGATTTAAAAATTTGAGAGTTTACTTTTGTATTTTACATGAGTTATTATTTGTACAAACATGGTGCAAAGTAATTCATGATTTGTTAAAAAATGTTAGTGGCTAGCTAGTTAAAATGGGATATTGTGATTTCACAAGACTGTCTTAGAAGTGATCATTTGAAAATGTTCAATTTGAAAAATGTGCACTTAGAGAAAATATAAAAATAAAGTGTTGCATATTGATATTTATCTGTTTCTATATATATTTATTGTGAGAAATCATTAAGATGATCAGTGTTTCCACAAAGATAAAAATCATTAATTATTAATAATAACAGAGTTAAAGGTAAATTGAGCAAATTGGCTACTTCTGGCAATTTATTTAAGTGTGTATCTAACTGGTAGCCCTTCGCATTAATCAGTACCCAAGAAGTAGCCCTTGGTTTCAAAAAGGTTGGTGACCCCTGCACTATACAGTACTGTATAGCACTTTATATTGTGTTGAAAGTGTACAAAACGTAACTAAAATAGATTAGTCATATTTACATTATTTTTCAATAAAAACATTGCTTCAAAATTCCAAATGTTTATGAACCCTGTTTAAAACCCAATTAAATGTATAATTCAAGGTTCCACTTCTTAATACTTAATCGGCAGGCCGATATTATCGTCCGATAAAGGCTTTAAAATGTAATATCGGAAATTATCGGTATCGTTTTTTTTATTATCTTTATCGGTAACGGGTAACATAAAAACCACAAGATACACTTACAATTAGTGCACCAACCCAAAAAACTTCCCTCCCCTATTTACACTCATTCACACAAAAGGGTTGTTTCTTTCTGTTATTAATATTCTGGGGCCGTACTTATCAAGCTTCTTAGAGTGCCATTTTACACTTAAGTCCTGAGAATTTGCGAAATTTAGTCCTACTCTCAAACTTAAGAATAAAAGCTTTTTATCAACGTTCTTAAGTCTAAGAATCACTCCTACTCTCCACGATATTTAAGAGACCTTCAGAGGTGTCTTAAGTGGTTAGGAGTTGCCAGCAGGGGATGGCACTGAGGCGAGAGAGACGTGCGCGAACGTTCAGGGAACGGAACAATGTTTTTTGTTTTTTTGATGACGAGCAGCTGATCAAACGGTATCGTTTAGACAGAGCGGATATTATTTTTGTCACAGATTTAATACTTTTCGATTCCTTGTTGATTTCTGCATGTGTCTGCAGTGGGCTAGTATATATAGAGCCACCCACACCAGTTTCAAATTAGTTGCCTAATTAATGAATTGGAAAGAAAATGTTATGACAGTAGCGTATGTGTGTGGCCGTGAGGCGAGTGACGTCAGTGAGTGTGTGGGCGATAGAAGAGAGGGAGCGGTAGCGTGAGTGCCGGCGGGGACTAGTTTGTTTTGTATTATTTTGTAGTTTATTGTCAAAATATACACTCCCATTGTCCACTTAAATATTTCCAAGATATTTCTTTATTCTTAGACAACGGATTCCCTTCCGTGATTGGTAATTTCTATGGACACAGAAATGACGTCACCTAAAATTCAGTTTACGGCACATAGTAATGTCGTAATTCAGCTCTGAGTGTGACACTTAAGATTCAGTCCTACACTTCGCTGAAAGTGTGAGTAAGACGCTTGATAACTAACTTTTAAGTGCAGCTTTCAGCGAAGAATTTATTTACTCTTAAGTCAACTCTTAGCAGACTTCTTAGGAGTAATTCTAAGAAGCTTGATAAGTACGGCCCCTGGTTCCTACATTATATATCAATATATATCAATACAGTCTGCAAGGGATACAGTCCATAAGCACACATGATTGTGTGTGCTGCTGGTCCACTAATAGTACTAACCTTTAACAGTTAATTTTACTCATTTTCATTCATTACTAGTTTCTATGTAACTGTTTTTATATTGTTTTACTTTCTTTTTTATTCAAGAAAATGTTTTTAATTTATTTTTCTTATTTTATTGTATTCATTTTTTTAAAAAGGACCTTACGGTATCTTCACCATACCTGGTTGTCCAAATTAGGCATAATAATGTGTTAATTCCACGACTGTATAAACCGGTATCGGTTGATATCGGTATCGTAAATTAAAGAGTTGGACAATATCGGAATATCGGCAAAAAGCCATTATCGGACATCCCTACTTTGTACTAAAAACATCAATTATTAAACAGTTTATTTCCCGTTACTTTTAGTACAAAACATGCATCAAATTAAATGCACGTTTGATTAAAAAAAGTATAAAACTCGTTTCACATTAATAAAGTGTAAAAAATGTTATGTGGGGCCCCAATTTATGATGACGTCATTGAGTCGAACGTTAATTAAGAGGATACACTTAAATAATTATTTAACAATAAGAGTAACTTTGTAAACGCTGAGCTGTGGCATTTTATTCTGAAAACCCCCCCAGGAAGTACGGATTTTGTTTTTTCTTTTGTTTTTATTTTTTATTTACTTTGGAGGGCGGAGTGAGAACTCTAAACACTTTTACGATTAAGTGCGCATTTTACTTTTTACTCCACGAAACAGCGTGACCTAAACCGAATTCTCACAAATACCAGTGTATTCCAGGTAAGTAGACACCGTTTTGCTAATTAAATGTCAATTAACATGAGCTGTAACACGTAAGTAATTTTTAGTACAACCTGCTAGATGTATTTGATAAGGACTGTCTCGTTTCACTCTTTGAATTAAATGCACTGGAAATGCTTCAATCTCCACAATATTCACACAAACACAATCTAACACGCGTGTGTGAAATATAACTTACTCATATTGTCACTCAAAGGTCGAAAAACGAACGGCCTGGATGGAGAAATTAACAATCTGCTTAAGCACCTGTTGACATTTAGCTAAGAATGAACTTTCTGATACGTCACTTCCTGTTGTTGCTTATTGGCTCATCACTGACATATGAATCCTAGTGGCCAGGAAGAAAATGACATACATTCAAATACAGGGATAATGGAACATGAAAATGTTGAATTTGTTACTATTATTATATTAATATATACCATAATTATTATTACTATTGAAGAATAAACTATTTTGTTCTTTTGAACCTTTTTACAAAATGACCAATATCAAAGATGTTTAGATATGGAAGTAGAATTGTCTCACATCAACTTATGTATATCATTATGATATTAATACAAATATGCATATATTATTGAATAAAGAAATACAAATACAAATGTGATATACAAATAAATAAATGATTTGTATAAATAAACGCGTATTTGTAAACATATTTTTGAGATTTGAAAATATATACAAATAAAATGTATAAATATAAAAATGTGACATACAAATAAATCAAGAATTTGCATGAATAAACGTGTATTTGTAAATATATTTTTGAGTTTTTTAATTTGTGGGGCGGTATAGCTCGGTTGGTAGAGTGGCCGTGCCAGCAACTTGAGGGTTCCAGGTTCGATCCCCGCTTCCGCCATGCTAGTCACTGCCGTTGTGTCCTTGGGCAAGACACTTTACCCACCTGCTCCCAGTGCCACCCACATTGGTTTAAATGTAACTTAGATATTGGGTTTCACTATGTAAAGCGCTTTGAGTCACTGGAGAAAAAGCGCTATATAAATATAATTCACTTCACTTTTGAATGTAAATATGCTTGATTTTGTATTTGTATTGAATTTGCATATGTGGATCGCTTTTGTGTCGATGAGACATTCCTCCCACAAACCAAATGCACAAATAAATGTGACCTACACACTCCCCTGCACAACCAGCAGAGGCCACTGCAGCCTGATAAGAGATCAGTATCTACATCGGGACAAGGTCATTAAACGGCATTGATACAATGAAATAAGCAGCAGATTAACTGGATTAATTAGCATTAGCTAATACAACGCTAATGTTAGCTAGCTCAGGCCCGTTGTGCATCCTCTCTGTAAAGACGTGGATTGTTTTTCTGCAGAGAACTCCGGGCATTTTGCATATAGTGCATATAATGCTCTGTGACCCAGACCGCTCTGGCTGCAGTGCCTTCTGCTGGTTGTTCAGGGGAGTGTGTAGGTCACATTTATTTGTGCGTCTGGTTTGTGGGAGGAATGTCTCATCGACACAAAAGCAAAAAAACGATCCACATATGCAAATTCAATGCAAACACAAATACAAAATCAAGCATATTTATATTCAAATCTCAAAAATATATTTACAAATACACGTTATAAACAAATTCTTGAATTATTTTTATGTCACACTTTTATATTTCTAAATTTTATTTGTATATATTTTCAAATCTCAAAAATACATTATAATACAAATGTATTTATACAAATTATTTATTTATTTGTATATCACATTTGTATTTGTATATTTATTAATACATGCATATGTATTAATATCATATTGATATATATAAGATGATGTGAGACAATTCTACTTCCATATTTGGACACCCCTGACTTCCACGGACACGCATTTATGCTGTCAGCCTGTCAGTAAGTACTTTCATATTTTGGTTTTATAATGGCCACAGTTTGACCCTGGAACGGACTAAAGAACTTAACATGATTGTTGTTTTGAAATAAGAACTTGAAAGTCAACCAGTCTGATGAAAGGGATTGTGTGAAACGCGACTTAATAGAAAAAAACAACATGCTGGCACCTTGCCCAAGGGCACGGCGGCAGCAGTGAGGAAGCGAACCAGCAACCCGATCCCATAGTCCGCGTTTGTGTTTCTTGGCTGGGCTTCCATCTGACACCTTCTGGTCGCCAAGTCAAGTCGCTACCTCGCGGGACTTGAACCTTCCCGCCTTTAAAAAAAAAGCTCCTCCAACGTACACGTGACGAAATGTTGCATCATCACTGGTGGGACCGATCACCTTTGTTTACGTCCTCTTTTACACGCACACGCGCAAAGAACATTTGTTAAAAATTACGTTTTATTGTAAGTCCTCACGAGGTCCCAGGATAGAGTCCGGGCCTCGGGCGCGTTGTGGTCCAGACCTCTAGACTCTCCCAATTGAATCAAATGTTCTGGAATGTTTGCTGTTCCAACAGCTTGTTGTCTCTGGACTCCCCCTCAAACAATGGAGTAATACTGTGTCACTTTAAGGAAAAAAAAACGTATTTTTAATCATCTGTTTTCACCACCTCAGAAAAAAAAACACCACCATAATGACCAATGTGAAAATAGCGTGGTAGGCCTAAGTATTCATTAAAAAAACAAGGCAAGGGTTTTATTTAACAAGTATATGTAATATTTGTGGCCACAGTAACATTACACACAGTTTGAACAGTAACACTGTGTTTGAATATTTCCTTAAGTGATTATTTGGCGTACCACTAGAGCAGGCCTGGGCAATTATTTTGTTCAAATAAAGCCAATAATGCAATTTTTTCTGGTCCCCTTTATTTAGAAAGGTACCGAAAAGTATCGAAATAATATTGGTATCAGGACAACACTAGTCACTAAAATATCATGCAAAAGCACAGATTACAACCATAGAAATACTTTGTATAGTTCAAGACTTACGGTCATTAGAAAACATCACTGCACATCATAATGGCAGCTACACTTTCCATTTATAGATATAAAAAAAGTATTTGGGAATGCCCGGCGGGCCAGATTGAAAATCTTATCGGGCCGCATGTGGCCCCCGGGCCTTAATTTGCCCAGGTCTGCACTAGAGGTAGCCTGTGTACCGCAGTTTGAGAATCCCTGGTCTGAATTAAACTAAGAAAAATAACATCATTTGGGCTCATTGACTAGAGCTGCACGTTTCATATTCCATTCTGCGCAGCTGTTTCTCCTTTTTTTTTAAAAGTATATTTACAAACTATTAATTCTATATTTAGGCTAATTATAGTGACTTGTATAACCCAGCAAACGGCGGCTGACCATTACGAAACCCCAACAGTATCAGTGCTGTGTCCATACAGGTAGGGAGTGTGCCATACACTCACATAGGTGTCATTTACCCATCACTAGTAGAAGCATAAAAACTAGGGATGTCTGATATAGGCTTTTTGCCGATATCCGATATGCCGATATTGTCCAACTCTTTAATTACCGATACCGATATCAACCGATATATACAGTCGTGGAATTAACACATTATTATGCCTAATTTGGACAACCAGGTATGGTGAAGATAAGGTACTTTTTAAAAAAATGAATCAAATAAAATAAGATAAATAAATTAAAAACATTTTCTTGAATAAAAAAGAAAGTAAAACAATATAAAAACAGTTACATAGAAACTAGTAATTAATGAAAATTTGTAAAATTAACTGTTAAAGGTTAGTATTATTAGTGGACCAGCAGCACGCACAATCATGTGTGCTTACGGACTGTATCCCTTGCAGACTGTATTGATATATATTGATATATAATGTAGGAACCAGAATATTAATAACAGAAAGAAACAACCCTTTTGTGTGAATGAGTGTGAATGAGTGTAAATGGGGTGGGTTGGTGCACTGATTGTAAGTGTATCTTGTGTGTTTTATGTTGATTTAATAAAAAAAATAAAAATACAAATAAAAAAAATTAAAAAAACGATACCGATAATAAAAAAACCAATACCGATATTTTTCGATATTACATTTTAAAGCATTTATCGGCCGATAATATCGGCAGACCGATATTATCGGACATCTCTAATAAAAACATAACTTTTTTTTTTCCTCCTCATTTTATAATTCTTGCAGAGCCAAAAGACAAAGAAACGGGTCGGTAAAAACTTTATTACCAAACCAGAAGGCCAAACACAGCAAAGCATCACTACATGGGACACGCCCACAATCACAGGATACTGCATGACATGTACATATATATGTAAATATATATTTAGATATTAAATATTAACTCTAATAGACCTTTGTTATGTTAGCAGCAGCCTAGCTCATGCAATCATTGCACTGCGGCGCCACCTAGTGCTTAGCAAACACAGCAACGAGAAGCAAAAAAAGCCCCAGTGTACCCTTTTTGACAATCATTATTATTATTATTATTATGGACCTGAATTAGATTCTCCTGAAGGCGGCTGGCGTGTCAGTGAGTTACAGCTTCGTGGGACCTAAAATCAATAACTCAGTACTAGGATGGCGTTTAGGCACGGTTAGCGCTAATGCTAAAGTTGATGGTGTGTGTGTTACATTCCACGTCCTGCAGACACTAAATATGATTTCATTCACCATGGAAACGACGACGTCAAACATTCATTAGGTGGGCGGCTTGCGGTTACCTAGGCAACCACCCACTGCAGGACGCTGGTGTCTTTACCGCCGGTGGAGATGAGGCGGCTGTCGTCGTGCAGGAAGGCGACGCTGGTCACGTGACTGCTGTGGCCACCGTACTCGTGACCCGGGGCCTGCGAGGGAGAGGGGGGTGGAGACCATCATCCGCGTAGTGCGAAACCTTGCTTAGCACGTTAGCGGCGACAGACACCCACCCTAGGCTGACAGCACGGGAAGGACAACAGGTGCACTTTGCCAAAATCATCAGCCGAGGCCAGCAGGGAGCCGTCATGTGACCTGCACACGCTGTTGATGTCTGTGCCGTCTGCGCCGTCGGGCCAGATCCCTGACAAACACCCAAGTGAGACTCCAAATAGAAACAAGTCTCGGAATGAAGAAGTCGTGAATTATCCAGACGTACCGAAGGTGTTGAAGCTCAAAGTGCACGTGGAAGTGGCCCACTTGAGGTTGCGCACGGCGTCCATGTTGGTCACATGTTTGCCACTGGGCGCTTCCCCTGGACAAAAGAGCTGGATTACAAAACGTTCACCGACACGGAGGACGTGTGCAACTCACAGAAAAGGATCTCGTAGTCCCCCGAGTTGGTGACCAGGTTCTTGCTGTCTGTGGACCAGTCCACATGGGTCACAAAGCTGGAGTGGCCCTGAGGAGGACCAGAGTGACCCACATTGTCAGTCAGCACCATTTGTTTATTGCATTTTTGACATGTACAACTAAACACATGTCAAATGGTCCTTTCCCCCAAACAAGTAACCCACAAAAATGATAAATAAAATAATTACAGATATAATCGGCCGATAAATGCTTTAAAATGTAATATCGGAAATTATCGGTATCGGGTTTTTTATTATCGGTATAAGTTTTTTTGTTTTTTTATTAAATCAACATAAAAAACACAAGATACACTTACAATTAGTGCACCAACCCAAGAAAACTCTCTCCCCCATTTACCCTCATTCACACAAAAGGGTTGTTTCTTTCTGTTATTAATATTCTGCTTCCTACATTATATATCAATACATATCAATACAGTCTGCAAGGGATACAGTCCGTAAGCACACATGATTGTGCGTGCTGCTGGTCCACTAATAGTACTAACCTTTTACAGTTAATTTTACTCATTTTCATTAATTACTAGTTTCTATGTAACTGTTTTTATATTGTTTTACTTTCTTTTTTATTCAAGAAAATGTTTTTAATTTATTTATCTTATTTTATTTTATAATTTTTTTAAAAAAGGACCTTATCTTCACCATACCTGGTTGTCCAAATTAGGCATAATAATGTGTTAATTCCACGACTGTGTATATCGGTATAAGTTGATATCGGTATCGGTAATTAAGAGTTGGACAATATCGGAATATCGGATATCGGCAAAAAAGCCATTATCGGACATCCCTAAAAATAATTGAAATTAAAAAACATGCATGTATTTTTATAAAGGCGCACTTTAAACTCTTTCATTTCTTAAAAAATGAACAGTGTGCCTTATAATCCGGTGCGCCTAACGTACGTATTAATTATGGTTGTGCTTACCGACCTCGAAGCAATTTTATTCAATACATGGTGTAATGATAAGTGTGACCAGTAGATGGCAGTCACACATAAGCGTGAACTGCAGGTTGACCGACACCTGTTCAATAATTGACGCTAGCAAGTACCCGTAAGCAAGCAACATCCAAAACTTTGATGTTTCATTGAGAATATAGAACATCACACACGGCGCTCCAAAATCCGTCAAAATGTTTTAGGACGACTTTGGTAAGCTATGATGCCGCACCGCTTGATGGATTGTCGGAGCATTACGTCTACCATAGTCAGACGTACTGTGCTTCAACATACAGGTATTATTATGGTGTGTATATAAGGGCCCAGTGTTTCCCATAAACTGCCAAGATACCTGTTGCGGTGGGGGCGTGGTTATGGGCGTGGTCACCATGACATCATCGAGTAATTTGCATAATTTACTACAACTATTTGATTTTCTCTAAAAAGGCTCAAAAAATGTATACTTACTAATTAATACTAACCGTTTTGTTTTAAACGTCCATCCATCCATTTTACAATATAATTACAACACTTTATGTACATATTTATATACAGATTTGAACAATAAGTTATTCACTGAAATATATTTATTAATTGCGGTTCTTACAAAAAATATATCTTATAAAATATAAAAGCTAAAATGTCTCAAAGCTCTGCCCCTTTAATTAGTGCATACTAAATATTTTAACTTTAGCCTACTACTACAACCATATTATTTACCAGCAACATAAAGTGAAACAGAGGCAGAGGTGTCCTGCCACAGTCAGTAACAAATAAACAGAAAACAGTAGTGGTGGTAGATAGACACAGAGCTTCATCAAACATCTGATCCACTGAACAAAGAGCTCCAAAAATCTTGAACTTTAGACTGCCATCAGTTTTACTCCCTACACTTAACCATGTGTTTCCTACTGCTTGCAGACTTTGCACCCTTTGTTATATACACATGTTGTGTTTCTAATATAAATACATTTAATAAAGTCAAATACAAATAAGGCAACAAGAGAAGTATCCTACACTTCTCTTTTGTAAAGTAAATCTGAACAGCCGATATGGGCATCTACATCAACTATATGATTTGCCGGAGAAGCTGGAGAGGACAAAAAATTAAAAATAAAAAAATAAATATTTTTTTTATTTGTGGCGGACGTAATTCTTTCGTGGCGGGTCGCCACAAATAAATGAATGTGTTTGAAACCCTGAGGGCCCCAAAATGACACCTCTTAAGGGACATTATCTGGCGTTTTGTTTCCCAATATAATACAAAACCAACTTTTCTTACCTATCGGTACCTGCTGATGTGTATTTGGAATCTGCATAAATCCCGAAAATTTGCACACGTCCGCCATTGTAGCCCGCAGCATAGTCAATAAGCTCTTTTTTCTCTATCCTCTTGTTGTGGGGCATTCATCCTCCACTGTTGCCATTTCTAACACAAAGTAGCATACAGTTCTAACTTAGATCTGTCAGTAGGTTAGCTATGGAAGCGCTAAAAACTACTGGTACAACAGGCATGGCAGGGAGAAGGCACAGTCGAAGTGGAGGCATGTAAATAAGACCCGCCCACAAAACGGCGCATCCTAAAGAAACGGTGGGAAAACGGCTTGAAGACGGTCTGTAAAACATAATCTATGCAACATTTTGACCAAAGAACCACCATTACATGTTATGTAGACCACAAGGAAGTATTTTCATGTAGAAAAAACCCCATAATATGACCCCTTTTAATGCGCCTTATATTCCGGTGCGCCTTTTGTATGAAAATAGACCTGAATAGACTCGCTCATCGGCAGTGCGCCTTATAATCCGGTGCGCCCTATGGTACGAAAAATGCGGTAATTTGCCTTGTGTGTGCAGTATACAGAGTAGTATACCCAAATTTACAGACTATAGAGCGCACCTAAATATAAGCGGCACCCACTTCCTTTGAACACATTGTATTTGTGTGTTCTCTTCATCCTGCTCCACCGCACTGTAACCGCTGAAGTTGCCTTCTTCAGTGAGAAGAGGTGCACAAAAAAAAATCGATTCACAAATATTATCGGCCGATAAATGCTTTAAAATGTAATATCGGAAATTATCGGTATCGGTTTCAAAAAGTAAAATGTATTACTTTTTAAAACGCCGCTGTGTACACGGACGTAGGGAGAAGTACAGAGCGCCAATAAACCTTAAAGGCACTGCCTTTGCGTGCCGGCCCAGTCACATAATATTTACGGCTTTTCACACACACAAGTGAATGCAAGGCATACTTGGTCAACAGCCATACAGGTCACACTGAGGGTGACCGTATAAACAACTTTAACACTGTTACAAATATGCGCCACACCGTGAACCCACACCAAACAAGAATGACAAACACATTTCAGGAGAACATCCGCACCGTAACAACATAAACACAACAGAACAAATACCCAGAACCCCTTGCAGCACTAACTCTTCCGGGACGCTACAATATACACCCCTTGCTACCCCCTACCCCTCCCCCACCTCAACCCCGCCCACCTCAACCTCCTCATGCTCTCTCAGGGAGAGCATGTCCCAAATTCCAAGCTGCTGTTTTGAGGCATGTTAAAAAAAATAATGCACTTTGTGACTTCAATAATAAATATGGCAGTGCCATGTTGGCATTTTTTTTCCATAACTTGAGTTGATTTATTTTGGAAAACCTAGTTACATTGTTTAATGCATCCAGCGGGGCATCACAACAAAATTAGGCATAATGTGTTAATACCATGACTGTATATATTGGTATCGGTAGTTAAGAGTTGGACAATATCGGGATATCGGCAAAAAAGCCATTATCGGACATCACTAATCTAAAGTATGAAGGTTAATTTGTGTCTTTTTTACGGAAGCTTTTTTTAAACACTGAATTTAAGTTACTGAATTGTTTGAGTTTCGTAAACTGATTTTTTTTACTTTAATGCTGACAATTACACTGAGTAACACATTGTGAGCAACATTTGGGTGTTTACAACTTCACTTGGTCAAAATACAGTACAGTGTAAAAATTCAGTGCATGAAATTTCTGTGTAAAAATGAATTAAAAGTGTAAAAATGTTGTGTATAAAAATTGAGGATAACAAAAATTCAGTGCAGAAATAGTCTCTCTCTCTCACATACACATTTATCTTAATATATTCACACACACTTTATTTATGTTAAAAGTGCAATTTCGATGTTGATGATGTGCATTTATTAGAAAAAAAAAAGAATGAAGATTACGGCAAGCAGACATTTTTTGGTTTATCTCAACCATTTCCCCATAATTCGTATTGAGGCTATGAAGTGTTTTATCCGATTACTCGATTGAACAAACCAATTGACAGATTACTCGATAATTGTAATAATCGATAGCAGCAGCCATACAACACTGAACATTAGACTTAGACTTCCTTTTTATTGTCATTCAAATTTGAACTTTACAGTACAGATAAGAACGAAATTTCGTTACATAAGCTCATGGCAGTGCAGGATAAAAAAGCAATAAGGCGCATATATAAATAAATAAATAGGTTACTGTACAGATAAATATATTGCACTTTTTCACATGCATCCACGTATATGTATGTATGTTATATTGTCTTTTTTATTCCAGCGAGTTAATCCTTTTTGGGGGGAGTTGAGGGGATATTTATGATGCGATTGTAATGTCACCGCTCCTGAACTAAAGCATTTTGACACCACATCGCCCCCCAGTGGCCGGCGATGAAACACGAGCATGAAAAGAAAAACACTCACGGTGCATTTTCCCACGCGGCTGTACTTGCGTCCGCTCTCCGTCACGGCGTAGATGTAAACAAAGTTGTCGTGCGACGCCACCGCCAGGAAGTTGCCATCTGCCGGTGGATCGCAGTTAGCGCCCCGCTTGGCGTAAGATGCTAAAGTGAAGGGTTTGAAGTCGCACCTGGAGAGTACTTCACGTTGGAGATGATCTCGTTACCATCCGTGTGCACAGAGACAAGATCCCGGGTGTCCGTGTCCAGCACTAACCACCTGCAACACCACAGGAAGTGCATGTGTCCAAACAGAACGTAATGATCCGACATGTGACGTCAGTAGGGATGGGTACCGTTCACATTTTGAACTGATACGGTACCACTTTTGGGTACTTTTATGTGTGTTAATAATATGAAATATGAAATATGACTTACTTCACCAATTATTATTATTAAATTATTACTATTATTTATTTATTTATTTTTATTGTGATTACTTATGGAGTTTTTTGTGAATAAGTTGTGAACAGGAAGTGAACAAAAAGTTTTAGCAACTGTTATGTAAAGAAAAGGGGTTAGGATTAAATAAGCTCTGCTTCTTCCTACTCCTTTTCGAACATGTTGAAAAGAGAAACTGGAAATTGTGATGTATCATGTTGTATGCTTGCATGTTCGAAATAAACTCAAACTCAAACTCAAACTCAATAAATACCTTGTTTTCTTATTAAATGAGACTCATTTGCATTGCAGTTGCAATTCCAAGACATTAGATGGCAGTACTGTACAGGCCATACCGTATTTTTCGGAGTATAAGTCGCTCCGGAGTATAAGTCGCACCGGCTGAAAATGCATATTAAAGAAGGAAGAAAACATATATAAGTCGCACTGGAGTATAAGTCGCATTTTTTGGGGAAATGTATTTGATAAAAGCCAACACCAATAATAGACATTTGAAAGGCAATTTAAAATAAATAAAGAATAGTGAACAACAGGCTGAATAAGTGTACGTTATATGAGGCATAAATAACCAACTGAAATCTTATACGTCTAATCTCTTACGTGAATGAGCTAAATAATATTATTTGATATTTTACAGTAATGTGTTAATAATTTCACACATAAGTCGCTCCTGAGTATAAGTCGCATCCCCGGCCAAACTATGAAAAAAACTGCAACATATAGTCCGAAAAATACCGTATATAGTATGTGGTCTTACTAGGAAGTACAATTTTCCAGGAAGCTGAATGTGTTCTGTTGTGCCCTACAAAGTGTTAATATTGTAAGTACTGTGCTTCTTGAACACTAGCTGTTTGATTGTAGCATTCATCTTAGCTGTAGTTTCCTCTACCAAATATTGGGGGTGATGAAATTACCACGTAAAATTACCAACGCTAATAGTAGCCGGTCTATGGCAAAACGAATGTAAATTAGCATCAAGCTAGCACATTTTGAAAGTGTTTTGAGAGTGTTTTCTACCAAGCATACTTGCTTTGTTGGCGTTGCAACATTACTGGGTGTCCAAACTTTTTGACTTGGGGGGCCGCATTGGGCTGGCCAAATACATGTACATATTATATTCATATGATGGATATATAATTAACATCATTAAATATCAAGAGTGTGTGAACTTTTGACTCCTACCTTGTTTACTTCTGTGACCACCTCTTTAATGTTTTGTAATCAATCAGAAATATCGAGCAGCTAAAATGCACCAAACATGGATAAGTGTGGACACTAGGGCTGTGAATCTTTGGGTGTCCCACGATTCGATTCAATATCGATTCTTGGGGTCATGATTCGATTCAAAATCGATTTTTTTTCAATTCAACACGATTCTCGATTCAAAAACGATTTTTTTTCCCGATTCAAAAGGATTCTCTATTCATTCAATACATAGGATTTCAGCAGGATCTACCCCAGTCTGCTGACATCGAAGCAGAGTAGTAGATTTTTGTAAAAAGCTTTTATAATTGTAAAGGACAATGTTTTATCAACTGATTGCAATAATGTAAATTTGTTTTAACTATTAAATGAACCAAAAATATGACTTATTTTATCTTTGTGAAAATATTGGACACAGTGTGTTGTCAAGCTTATGAGATGCGATGCAAGTGTAAGCCACTGTGACACTATTGTTCTTTTTATTTATTTATTATAAATGTCTAATGATAATGTCAATGAGGGTTTTTTAATCACTGCTATGTTGAAATTGTAACTAATATTGATACTGTTGTTGATAATATTCATTTTTGTTTCACTACTTTTGGTTTGTTCTGTGTCGTGTTTGTGTCTCCTCAATTGCTCTGTTCATTGCAGTTCTGAGTGTTGCTGGGTCGGGTTTGGTTTTGGAATTGTATTGCATTGTTATGGTATTGCTGTGTATTGTTTTGTTGGATTGATTAATAAAAAATACAAAAATAAATAAATACATTTAAAAAATTAAAAATAAATTAATTAATTTAAAAAAAAATCGATTTTTTAAAAATGAGAATCAATTCTGAATCGCACAACCTGAGAATCGCGATTCGAATCCAAATCGATTTTTTCCCCACACCCCTAGTGGACACAGTATTTTACATGTTTCCCATCTTCCCTTGTAATGGATTTAAATGGGTGTCATTTAGAAAATGTTCATGGTGTTTGGACGTTTTTTCATAATGTACACAATGTTCAGTGAGCAGGTTGTCTTATGTGTGACCATGAGTGTTGACATTTTGTGTTGGTTGGATTATTTATTGAAATTTTTTTTTGCACCATGACTAGGGAAGGTTGTTTCGATTGTGTCATGTAAGTAAATGCTGTGCTGTTATTTAAAAATATTTTCATGGGTCATTGAGTTGATTAACTCACTCACAATATGTAGCATTCAGAGACTATCCTGGTATTTAAGATGTGCGGTGTGATGCATTGTTGAACTCATGGTGTCTCACGGCCCTAATTGAAGAGGCTGGCGGGCTTTGGTTTGGACACCCCTGATTTAGAGAGTTTGGCTGTTTGAATGATTGTTTACGTGAGCCGGTGTTTAGTCTGAAACCGGACGTGACGGCACGAGCAACAAAAGGTATCGAAATATGGCACGGTTATATTTTACGTGAATCGATACCCGGTAGTACAGACGGAATTTGGTTGGTGACTAATTCAGTACCCATCCCTAGACGGCAGTAAGACGGACCTTCCTGACATGGTCCCGACAGCCAAAACCGCCCCGCTTGGATGGAACCCCGCAGACCTCGCAGGATCCTACAGCATTTAGGAGACAATTAGGGGACATTCACGTTCCTTCCGTCGTCTTCCTCACCTCGATGGTCTTTGTCCACAGGGGCTGATGGGAGTTGGTGTCCCACAGGTGGACCTGCTTGTCCTGGGAGCAGGTCACAAACTGCTCCATGGAGGGATGGACGTCCAGACCCCACAGCTCCTCCGTGTGACCCTGGGACGCAACATAGCGCGGTTATTCACGGAGACAAAACTACATGATTCTGTCGTGTTGCACCTGTACGATGGCCGTCATAGTGTCAGGGAAGGCGGCGCTAAGGATGGCGTTCTTGGTGGTTCCGATGAAGAGCTCGCCTGCTTTGCCTTCAGCCAGAGCCCGCACTGGACCGAAGGCCTCGCCAACCTTGACGCACGCAAATACCGATTGTGTTCTTCGCTACACAAAAAGGACACAAAAAAAGAGGGCGGAGCCTGACCTCCATCTCTGCTTGCTTCCTGTAGTCGCGGTCCCACAGCACCACCTTGCGGTCCTTGCCGCCTCCCGACACCACGGTCCCGTCTTTCAGGACGCAAACAGAGAAGATGCCGCCCTCGTGTGCCCCCGACACCGCCTGACTGATACGGTTACCACCTATTCATTGATTCAGACGCGCCCGGTCAGAACCGCCCCCCTGCTGGGCGCTTTCATACGACGACATCGAGCGTATCAAATGAAAATGTAGGACGTTCACCTTTGGCCCAGACGTAGATGTTTCCGCTGGAGTCCCCAGTGATGGCGTCTCCGTTCTCAGCAAACGCCACGCACAACACATACTTGGGCTTCTCGTGTTTCTTTGCAGAAAAAAAGACAAAACAAGTTAGAGTTTTCATCCAGAGAAGGGATAAGAGGCACTGAATAAGCTATCAAAGTAAACATGTGGAGTTCCTCAAAGCTCCATCTTAAAGGCCTACTGAAAGCCACTACTACCGACCACGCAGTCTGATAGTTTATATATCAATGATGAAATCTTAACATTGCAACACATGCCAATACGGCCGGGTTAACTTATGAAGTGCAATTTTAAATTTCCCGCTAAACTTCCGGTTGAAAACGTCTATGTATGATGACGTATGCGCGTGACGACAATAGTTAAACGGAAGTATTCAGACGTCATTGAATCCAATACAAAAAAGCTCTGTTTTCATCTCAAAATTCTACAGTATTTTGGACATCTGTGTTGGTGAATCTTTTGCAATTTGTTTAATGAACAATGGAGACTGCAAAGAAGAAAGTTGTAGGTGGGATCGGTGTATTAGCGGCTGGCTGCAGCAACACAACTAGGAGGACTTTGACTTGGATAGCAGACGCGCTATCCGACGCTAGCCGCCGACCGCACGGATGATCGGGTGAAGTCCTTCGTCCTTCCGTCGATCGCTGGAACGCAGGTGAGCACGGGTGTTGATGAGCAGATGAGGGCTGGCTGGCGTAGGTGGAGCGCTAATGTTTTTATCATAGCTCTGAGAGGTCCCGTTGCTAAGTTAGCGTAAATGGCGTCATTAGCAATAGCATTGTTAAGCTTCGCCAAGCTGGAAAGCATTAACCGTGTATTTACAGGTCCATGCTTTAATAGTATTGTTGATTTTCTGTCTATCCTTCTAGTCAGGGGCTTATTTCTTTTGTTTCTATCTGCATTTAAGCACGATGCTATCACGTTAGCTCCGTAGCTAAAGTGCTTCGCCGATGTATTGTCGTGGAGATAAAAGTAAATGTGAATGTCCATTTCACATTCTCGACTCTCATTTTCAAGAGGATATAGTATCCGAGGGGGTTTAAAATACAAATCCGTGATCCACAATATAAAAAGGAGAGAGTGTGGAATCCAATGAGCCAGCTTGTACCTAAGTTACGGTCAGAGCGAAAAAAGATGCGTCCTGCACTGCACTCTAGTCCTTCACTCTCACGTTCCTCATCCACGAATCTTTCATCCTGGTTCAAATTAATGGGGTAATCGTCACTTTCTCGGTCCGAATCGCTCTCGCTGCTGGTGTAAACAATGGGGAAATGTGAGGAGCCTTTCAACTTGAGACGTCACGCTACTTCCGGTACAGGCAAGGCTTTTTTTATCAGCGACCAAAAGTTGCGAACTTTATCGTCTATGTTCTCTACTAAATCTTTTCAGCAAAAATATGGCTATATCGCGAAATGATCAAGTATGACACATAGAATGGATCTGCTATCCCCGTTTAAATAAAAAAAATTATTTTCAGTAGGCCTTTAAGTCAAGTTCTATTGTCTGGTTTTTAGCTTTTTTTTCTCTCTGTACTTTTGCTTTTACCTTTCAACAATTCACTTAAAAACTGTTCTTACTACAACCTCACATGTGTGACTGCACAATTATTTTGACATAGTGTATCTCCAAGTACCACCATAATGACCAGCATTAAAATACAGTAGCGAAGTAGGCCCAAGTATTCATTAAAAACAAGGCAGTGGTTTTATTTAACAAGTATATTGAATATTTTTTGGCCACTGAAACATTACACACAGTTTGAACAGTAACACTGTGTTTGAATATTTAATTATTGATTATTTGGCATGTCACTAGATGGAGCCCATGTACCACTAGTGGTATGCGTACCACAGTTTGAGACACACTGTATTAATACAATGAACCTAACCGTAAAAAATTAAGATGGGTAATGAATTCGTCTTATAAGTTGGAATGCAAATATAAAATGTATAGTTCAAATACTCACAGTTAAATGTAAACCTTTTTCACTTCTGATATGATACAGATATTGGAGCCTTGAGTTTTGGCTGATATTAATCTGATACGATATCAGCAGGAATCATACATGCTTTCATTATTTTGTAGTGTGGAATGTTAGAAAAGGTTTGATCGAGTGAAATTAGTCAGAGAACAGTAGTAGGTCTGAAAAACATGGAATTATGTTGTTTTTAAGTTGAAGTGGTAATTGGTTTTGGGGACACTTAGTGGCCACAGTAATTCAAGACGCTGTAAGTTAAATGATGCGGACACGTTTGTTACTGGATACTTTCTAATACGCTACGGCCTTGGAGACTTTGTATGTGTAAGTGTTATGCAAATATTAGTTGATACTTGTTTATAAAGTTATGTTGACAAATGTGCTGTATTGGACTGCAATATCGTTCAATTATTTTATCTAGTCTATTTTGTAGGTCAAAATGTTTTATATATTGTGCTCCTGAGTTAATGTTGCTGATCAATTTGAATTTACTTTTTATTCATTGGCCTAGTGGTTAGAGTGTCCGCCCTGAGATCGGTAGGTTGTGAGTTCAAACCCCGGCCGAGTCATACCAAAGACTATAAAAATGGGACCCATCACCTCCCTGCTTGGCACTCAGCATCAAGGGTTGGAATTGGGGGTTAAATCACCAAAAATGATTCCCGGGCGCAGCACCGCTGCTGCCCACTGCTCCCCTCACCTAGCAGGGGGTGACCAAGGGGATGGGTCAAATGCAGAGGACCAATTTCACCACACCTAGTGTGTGTGTGACAATCATTGGTACTTTAACTTTAAAATGATTTGTCGTAAGTTGATCTATATTTCTTTCTTTTTTCGTGTTCTTTACTGGTAATAAAAATACAATGTTATGCAGAAGTGTACTTATAGCAATTTTATAGAAAATTACATTTGAGGCGGGCAGTGACTATAAATAGTTTAATTTTTGTATGACAGAGGTGTCCAAACTACAACCCATCATCGTCTTCAATTTTAAGGTTACGTACGGAAACTTGCCCGCAGGTAGATTACATTTATTTAAAAAATCTGCTTTTGACGCTACCACTTTGTCACCATCAAGCGAACTATAGGTGTAATATAAGTCAATTACCTTTAATTATGCTCTGAATGAAACAATGTGCAGCAAACAACCTTCTCTAGTCATGGTGCAAAAAAAAAAAAAAAAAAATCCAACCAACACAAAATGTCAACAAACATGGTCACACGTAACACAACCTGCTCACTGAACTTTGTGGAAATTATAAAAATGTCCATGCACCATAAAGAAATTTCAAATCACAACCATTTAAATCCATTACAAAGCATGATGGGAAAAAACTAAACACTCCCCACACATTCATTTTTGGCGTTTTTTAGCTGCTTGATATTTCTAATTGATTACAAAACTTTAAGAAAGTTTTTGTAATATTAATCATAAAATTATACAGTATATCACTAATCATAGATATACACATACAGTATGTATACACATATAGGCATACATATACAATGTTTAAATGATATATATGTACTGTGTATATATAGATATATATGTACTGTGTATATATAGATATATATGTACTGTGTATATATATGTATATATATGTACTGTGTATATATATATATATATATATATATATATATATATATATATATATATATATATATATATATATATTAGGGCTGCAACAACTAATCGATTAAATCAATTATAAAAATAGTTGGCGATTAATTTAGTCATCGATTCGTTGGATCTATGCTATGCGCATGCGCAGAGGCAATTTATCTTTTTTTTTTAAATAATTGTTTTAATTTTTATGAACTGCAACATGTACAAACAGCTGAGAAACAATAATTAAAATAAGTATGGTGCCAGTATGCTGGGTTTTTTTTTCCAATAAAATACTGGAAAGGATAGAAATGTAGTTTGTCTCTTCTATCCGATTATTAATCGAAGTAATAATCGACAGATTAATCGATTATCAAATTAATCGTTAGTTGCAGCCCTAATATATATATATATATATATATATATATACACAGTACATATACATATATATATATATATCATTTAAACATCATATATATATATATATATATATATATATATATATATATATGTGTGTGTGTGTGTGTGTGTGTGTGTGTGTGTGTGTGTGTGTGTGTGTGTGTGTGTGTGTGTGTGTGTGTGTGTGTAGAGGCGGGGGAGGGACAAAATAATTGAGAAGCACTGAATTAAGGACACTTTTTACATACAGTACGTCTAGCTTGTGTGCTACCATATGCTTAGCTGTTGTGTAGCTGCCCGCTACCAGTAGTCTACAGCCTGCCATGTTTACCTCAAAGAGTCCTTGTCTTTTGCTCAGCGTGTTTCCCTCCGTGGTCCAGAAGTTAATGTGGGACTTCCCACAGGTCACAATCAGGTTGGCGTCCAGGGGGTGGAAGACGGCCCCCAGCACGGAGTCATTGGAGCACTGCAAAGCAAGAGGAGGGCAGCGTCTAACGTTCTGGAGCGGCACAACAGGGGTCAAAGGTCATGTCACCTTGACGTCTGCCACTTGCTTCTCCTTCTGCCAGTTCCAGACAGACAGGATGTGGTCGTTCGCGTCGTCCACAGCGCAGAGGAAGATGCCGCCGTTCTGCGAAGGACGCCGGATTTTAGCGGACGGTCCATAAGGCGCGAGAGGACGGCGGCTGGCCAAAAGGCACAGGTAGGGGGCGCCACTTACAGACTTGGAGAAAGACACGCAGGCGACGGCTCGGTCGAACACGCCCATCCCAAGCACGTGGAGCGTGTTGAGGCTCACCGAGTCCCAGACACGAACGTGAGGAGCCAGCAGCTAGAGGTCCAAAAAAGTCATTCGTAGAACCTCAATGCTACATGCTAGCAAATACAGCCTAGCATGCTAACAGTGCGACGGTTTACCCAACAATTCAAACTTCTAGTGTGAAAACAACTCTAAAACAAACAGCTCTAACTGCGTGTTGGTCACACACTAGGATGACTCATTTGAGTAACAGGACTAAAAGTAACAGGAGTGAGCCTTTAGCTTAGAATGAGCAAATACCGTATTTTCCGCACTATAAGGCGCACCTAAAAACCTCCAATTTTCTCAAAAGCTGACAGTGCTCCTTATAATCCGGTGCGCCTTATACATGGAACAATATTGAGCCACAACAGGTCTCGCAACTACGGGATGCATAACGTAACCCCAGCCTCTACTGTAGCGTCTATTCTATGCGCCTTATAATGCGGTGCGCCTTATATATGAACAACGTTTTAAAATAGGCCATTCATTGAAGGTGCGCCTTATAATCCGATGCGCCTTATAGTGCGTAAAATACGGTACATGAAATATTTATGCTAATAGCATGCTGACACGAAGCACATTACAGTCATTCAACAGCATTTTGAAAAAAAGACAACATAAACACTCAGGTAACAGGACTGTGCTGAGATTTGAAATGTGATGACATTTACAGAAAAATTAATAAGTGAGTGAGAAACTCAAAGGACAGGACTAAAGTGTGAATTTTAACTAAGGGTGTCCCCATACAACTTTTTTTTTTACCTCTGATACGATACCAGTATTGAAGTGTTGGCCGATACGATATCAGCAGGAATCATACATACTTATATTATTTTCTAGTGTGGAGAATGTCAGAAAAGGTTTGATCGAGTGAAATGAGTCAAACAGAGAACAATGCTAGGAATGAAAAACACTAATATATTTATGATTAACCGTTTGGAATGGACTTAATGCTGTCTTTAAATTGAAGTGGCGTTGTAATAGTTTTTTTTAGTGACCGCAATAATTCATAAGTTTGTATTTTCTACATAGGCTTTTGCCTTGGGAACTTTGTATGTGCAAGTAATATGCAACTATAAGTATTTGATACTTGTTTACATTGACAAATGTGCTGTTTTAGACACTTATTATATATGTCTAGCTTGTGTGCTATTGTGTGCCTAGCTGCTGTGTAGCTGATAGCTCCTATTAGCTCCTATTTTAATTTTGTATTTATTTTCATCAAAACATTTTGGGAGGGTATTTATTTTTTTTAAAATTGTAATTTACTTTTTAAATATGTTTATATTTTTAATTATTGTTACTTTCTAAATATTATTTTTAATTCTTCAAATGTTTCATTTTATAAAAAGTAAAAACATGTTTTGTTATTTGTCATTTCTAAAATACACACACACACACACACAAAGTTATTCTTTTTTTTTCTTTCTTTTTTAATTAATTAAAAAAAAAATGTCTACTATGTTTACCTTTTGTAATTGACTTGACTAAAATAGAAGAAAATATTATTGGAGGACATTTAGATGTTAACTTGCTGTCCATCTTTGCACACGTCAACCGGGATACCGCTAACTAAGTATTTGGTTGTTGTCGTTTTTTTTTACAGAAATTAACCTTAGGGTAAAGTTGGGCTAAAAAGTAACACAAATATGTAAAACCATAATATTTCTGAAGGATTTAAATAGTTTATACTTCGTTGTAAAGTCTAATTTTAGGAAGCAGGGTAATGTTCAACTATAATTATTTGGTACTTGTTTATACTGACATGTGCTATTTTAGACTTTGTTTTAGACATTTATTATTTATTTGTAGCTTGTGTGCTATTGTGTGCTGAGCTGCTGTGTAACTAGTAGCTCCTATTAGCCTCTAGCCTAGGGATGTCAAATGTACATCCCGAGGGCCGGATCAGGCCCGCCAACAGGTTTTATCCGGCCCGCGGGATGAGATTGCCAAGTATAAAAATGAACCTGAAATTTTTGAATGACAGAAACTGCTGTTCTAAATGTGTCCACTAGATGTCGCCATAGCAATTATTTGTATCTTTGTAGATGATGCTACATATGTACAAAATAAACCACATGATGTTAGTACATCAGTCGATGAAAATGATCAAACTACATAAATAACATCCTGTAATTTGATTTTGACAATTGTTTTTATCTTGATCGATTGAAAATTAACACCAATGAGTTTAATGATGAACATTATCACATAATTTATTCAGAAAATATAAATAACAAAAAAAGTATATATAACCGCAACAGGTAATTGTAAAAAAAAAAAAAAAAAAATGTGATGTGCAATTTCAAAATGTGCTTGTTCTTTTTTTAAACAAAGAAAACAATCTGAAGTTGTCTTTATTTTTAAATTATGGTAGACTTTTCTCCATGTGGCCCCCGATCTAAAATGAGTTCGACACCCCTGCTCTAGCCTGATATGTTTTTTTGTTTTTTTTATTATTTTGTATTTATTTTCTTAAAAAACAATATTTTGGGAGGATTCCTTTATTTTATAATATACATATATTATAATTTTGACATTATTTTTTTAATTATATAATTATTAGTATTTTAAATATAAGTATTTTTTTTTGTTATTTGTAATTTTTAAATGATTTTAAAAATATCCTTTTTTTTTTCTTAAAATTGTTTATTAATGTTTACCTTTTGTAAATGACATGTATTTTTGCTTCTATCAAGCCGGGACACCCCTAACTAACTAAAGTATTTTAACCTTAAAGCAGGGGTGTCCAAAGTGCGGCCCGGGGGACATTTGCTGCCCGCAGCTAATTGTTTACCGGCCCGCCACACATTCTGCAAAAATTGCAAAATTGATGATATTGCAAAAATTTAAAAAAACATTTAAAAAAAGTGGAATGAGGTGAAATCTAACAAGAAAACGTTGCAATGTTGACACAAAGCTGCCATGCAGGCTGTTTTTTCTTTTGTCTTTGTTTATTTTTCTTTTTTTTGCCATTGCTAAAAAAAAATAAAAAAAAAGACAAAAAATCTATATTATAATGAATTATTAGTTAAAAAAATATCACTTTAAATGTTTTATGTGAAAAAAATATTGCATATATTGTGTGGTTGCCATATAAAAACATCAAAGTTTTATTCGACAAAAGAGCATAAAACAAACAAAATAATAGTTCAAACTTAAAATCGACAGATATATCTGAAGTTGATCTCGTAATTTAAGTGTTAAAAGTAAAAAAAAACTAATAAAAATGTATCACTTTATGAGTGGGGGACCTTTTGGATCCCAAATATATTTAGTAGGATTTTATTTAACTTTTCACTGTGATTACTCAAAAATATTCAAGAATTAAAATCAATGGTGTCCTGCATTATTGATCTTTTAAGGCTCTAATTACTAAATACTGCATATTTCAGTTTTGCTATGAAAAACACAGTTGTCTTTGACAGAAAACTTCTTTTTTTTTTACTTTATATCAACCTCAAGTTGATATAGAGATTTACTGTAAACATTAAATAAAATAAATAAATAATAATTTGACTTATTTTTAACAGTTTAATGACTGAGACCGTTTATAGTCCCCGGGAGCCCTAAAGGTTAAAAAAAAAAAAAATCCATATATTTTTTTAAGGTTTGAAAATGAAAAATATCAAAATGGCCCCCGCATGCTTAAATTTTTCCGTGTGCGGCCCTCAGTGGAAAAAATTTGGACACCCCTGCCTTAAAGTAAGGTTTGGGATAAAAAGTAACACAAGTGTGTAAAAACTACAATATATCTGAAAGATTGAAATTATTATATTTCATTGTAAAGTCTAAATTTTAGCACAAATCAAAGAACAAAATAAGTCAGTCTTCCAGGAACGTTGGCCTTGACCTTGTCTCTTCACTATGCTGCTGTCAGCCACTAGGGGGCTACCTGAAGATCGCTAGCAATTCCCTGAGGATACCGAGTCACTTTTAGGTGTGCCCAGCGTTACCTTTCCATCTTTCGTGTTTCCGGCCACTTGCCCCGTTGCTATGGTAACCATGTCCGGGTGCACGCTCAGGCTGGGAGGAGAGAACGGTTACTTGGTACGCTCCCGGCGTGTAGGAACGTGCGCGTGTCCCGAGTCTCACCATTTGACGTCATCGGTGTGTCCCAGGTAGTGCCTCTGCTGCTGCTCCTCGGTGTTGTACAGCACCACCACCGAGGCGTTGAAGTAGACGATCTCTCCGGTGGGCAGCAGGTACAAGTTGGAGCGACAGTCCCGCCCGCGGTAGCCGTACCTGCTCACCGCCCGGTTAAGGAGCGTTAACAATGCAGACTTTCACGTCTAAACGGCCGCTCTGAGGATACGCCCACTCCAGTTTCAGCTTGCGGTCCGGTAGCGCCACCTTGTGTTCCAGGCTGTAGTTGTCCCTCTGCTCGTCCGGGACGTGCATGGTGACGGGGCGACCTCGGAGGAACATCCTCACGTAGCAGTCCTCTGCGAGGAAAGATGTTCACGTCATGAGAACAGGGACGCTGAAACCGATCGGGGTTGAACAATTTTACTGCGAATGTGGATCCCAAATCAGAATGGAACGTTTAGTCAAGCTACACAGGAGCGTTTTTTCTTGACCATTGTTGGGCCGCCAGCACAACCTACAGCGGGGGTCGGCATCGCAGCCTAGTGGCTCCCTGGATGTGTGAAAATGGAAAAATATGGTTTCTGTAGGAGGACAAACATGGCGCAAACCTTCCTAATCGTTAGAAATCCCACTGTTTATATCAAACATGCTTCACTGATGACAGGATTTGTCGAGCGCCGTTTTTTCCTACTAATTTCAGCGTTCCTTGAACTCACCGTAGTTTGTTTACATGTACAACTTTCTCCGACGCTGCCACAGAAAGACGTGTCTCATTTTGTCCACCAAACGTTTATGCTGTGCACGAATGCACAATGGTGATCTTTGTTGATGTTATTGACTTGTTGGAGTGCTAATAAGACATATTTGGTCACTGCATGACTGCAAGCTAATCCATGCTAACATGCTATTTAGGCTAGCTGTATGTACATATTGCATCATTATGCCTCGTTTGTAAGTATATTTGAGCTCATTTAATTTCCTTTACTTATATCCTCTGTGTATTTAATTTATATTTGCATGTTTAATGACACATTATCTAGCGTATTTTTCGGACTATAAGTCGTAGTTTTTTTTCATAGTTTGGCCGGGGGTGCGACTTATACTCAGGAGCGACTTATGTGTGAAATTATTAACACATTAGCGTAAAATATCAAATAATATTATTTAGCTCATTCACGTAAGAGACTAGACGTATAAGATTTCATGGGATTTAGCGATTAGGAGTGACAGATTGTTTGGTAAACGTATAGCATGTTCTATATGTTATAGTTATTTGAATGACTCTTACCATAATATGTTACGTTAACATACCAGGCACCTTCTCAGTTGGTTATTTATGCCTCATATAACGTACACTTATTCAGCCTGTTGTTCACTATTCTTTATTTATTTTAAATTGCCTTTCAAATGTCTATTCTTGGTGTTGGGTTTTATCAAATACATTTCCCCAAAAAATGCGACTTATACTCCAGTGCGACTTTTATATGTTTTTTCCCTTCTTTATTATGCATTTCCGGCCGGTGCGACTTATACTCCGGAGCGACTTATAGTCCGAAAAATACGGTAATTGTTAGAAATCCCACTGTTTGTATTAAACATGCTTCACTGATGGCAGGGTTTGGCGAGCGCCGTTTTTTCCTACTAATTTCAGTTAGTCAAGTCAAGTCAAGTCAACTTTATTTATATAGCACATTTTCAACAACTTTTTAGATTGAACCAAAGTGCTTTACAGGTTAAAAAAGCATGGAGCAAACAAAAAACAAAAAAAACTAAGCAAAACAAAAAACAAACAAAGAACATTAACAATGAGTGTGCTAAACAAGATAGTGCGAATGCAATACGGTAAAAGGGGTCGAATAAAAAGTTTAAAACATTTGCAGAATAAAAAATTATAATAATAAAAGTGCGACAAATTGAAAAATACAACTAAAGCGAAGGGGTGGGAGGGGGGGGGGGGACTAGAAATGGTGGCCTAGTGGGCGGACTCAGCTCGGGTCAAAGGCCAGCGAGAAGAGGTAGGTCTTAAGGAGGGTTTTGAAGACCCCCAGGCTCCGGGCTGACCTAATGTGGAGGGGAAGGCTGTTCCAGAGCTTAGGGGCGGCAACGGAAAAGGCTCTGTCCCCTCTGGTCTTTAGCCTGGATCTGGGGACCGCCAAAAGCATTTGGTCAGCTGACCTCAAGGCTCTAGACGAGGTATGGTGATGCAGCAGCTCGGTCAAGTATTGTGGGGCCAGACCATTTAGGGATTTAAAAACAATTAAAAGTAATTTAAAATCAATGCGGTGACGGACAGGGAGCCAGTGGAGTGAGGCCAGCACTGGGGTGATGTGCTCGCGTTTTTTGGTACTGGTGAGGAGACGGGCAGCCGTGTTTTGCACAAGCTGCAAACGGCGGAGTGATGCCTGATCAATGCCAGCGTACAGTTGTCCATGAACTCACCGTAGTTTGTTTACATGTACAACTTTCTCCGACACTGCCACAGAAAGACGTGTTTTATGCCGCTCGTTTGTCTCATTTTGTCCACCAAACGTTTTATGCTGTGTGTGAATGCACAAAAGGTGAGCTTTGTTGATGTTATTGACTTGTTGGAGTGCTAATCAGACATATTTGGTGACTGCATGACTGCAAGCTAATCCATGCTAACATGCTATTTAGGCTAGCTGTATGTACATATTGCATCATTATGCCTCGTTTGTAAGTATATTTGAGCTCATTTAATTTCCTTTACTTATGTCCTCTGGGTATTTAATTTATATTTGCATGTTTAATGACACATTATCTATATGTTATATTGGCTGCATTGACAGCAAACTTTTTTAGCCTATTTTGCCGCAGTACACAGTCATACAACTTGGTATGACACATGCTAACTGTAAACATGCTAACATTAGCATGCTAACTTTTTTCCAGTCGTACACCGCAGTCATATAACTTGTTACTTGACACCTGTAACTGTTAGCATGCTAGCAGGTTAACATTAGCATTCTAACTTTTTTAGCCTATTTTTCAGCCGTACACCTCCGTCATATAACTTTGTACTTGACACCTGCTAACTGTTAGCATGCTAGCATGTTACCATTAGCATTCTAACTTTTTTAGCCTATTTTTCAGCCGTACACCTCAGTCATATAACTTTGTACTTGACATCTGCTAACTGTTAGCATGCTAGCAGGTTACCATTAGCATGCCAACTTATTTTAGCCTATTTTACCACCGTACACCTCAGTCATATAACTTGGTATGTTAGACATGCTGATTGTAAACATGCTAACAGACGAACATTAGCATGCTAACTTTTTTAGCCTATTTTGCCGCTGTGCACATAATTCATATCACTTGGTATGTGACACATGCTAACTGTAAACAGGCTAACGTTAGCATGCGTGCTAACTTTTTCAGTCGTACACCTCACTCATAACTTGTTACTTAACACCTGTTAACTGTTAGCATGCTAGCATGTTTACATTCTAACTTCATAAGCCTATTTTTCAGCCGTACATCTCAGTCATATAACTTGTTACTTGACACCTGTTAACTGTTAGCATGCTAGCATGTTAACATTCTAACTTTATAAGCCTATTTTTCAGCCGTACATCTCAGTCATATAACTTGTTACTTGACACCTGTTAACTGTTAGCATGCTAGCATGTTAACATCCTAACTTTATAAGCCTATTTTTCAGCCGTACATCTCAGTCATATAACTTGGTACTTGACACATGCAAACTGTTAGCATGCTAACTTTTTTTTTTTTTTAGCTTATTTTGCTGCCGTACATCTCAGTCATATAACTTGGTACTTGACACATGCTGTTAACATGCGAACACATTAGGATGCTAACTTTACAAGCATACCCCTCAGAGTCATATAACTTGGTGGTTAACACATGCTAACTGCAAAGCATTTCACCGTCATAGTCTTGGTACTAGACCAGTGGTTCATAACCTGGGTTCGATCGAACCCTAGGGGTTCGGTGAGGCGGCCTCAGGGGTTCGGCGGAGGTCAAAACACACCCGACTCCTCGTGTAAATACAAACTTCTCCCTATCGGCGTATTACGGATACGGCAACAGCTGACTGATTTGTAGTAGAATTTCTGACCTTTTGACCTATATTTCTTGTCTTTTAAGAATGTCCGCTCATTTTCAATACTCTTGTATTTTGTGCCATTGAATGGACCAGTTGTGGGACAAAAGTGAATATTAAGTCGTGCCAACCTGTCTACAGAATGTGTTGACTGTCTAAAGGATTCGAGTTGTTATGGAACAGATAGGAAAAGCAAACAAGACATTTGACGCACTCGATAAGGAACGATGACGCACAACAGACATATAAAAAATGGCAGAAGACCGGAACTCGGGGGTGATTTTGGCTTGTGTGTGTCTTGTTTGCTCCGGAGTAACTTGTGGTTTGTCTGCACGGCCAACTCAATTCAACCTGCACTTCTGATAATGGGTAAATAAATTTGTTGTACTAAACTACTTTTGTTGCCTGCTTAAGCTTCGGACAATCCACTACACAAATTGGCGTCACGAACAGGATGGTTTAGAAGCTACAGGTCGACAGCCGCTCTCGCTCTCTCTGTCAGGCAGACAGTGTGCTGCACGCGCGCATCTAATACAAGGTAAGCGTTTTGCTTAAAGTGTAAACATTTTCTGCCTGGAGAGAGCCGGATCGATAAGACTAATTGCTGAATCTATTTTTGATAAAAGATAGGTTTAGTCAGGTTCTCCAAAAACAACCTGGAATGGGGTAAATTATGGTTGGATTGAGTTGTTTATGTGATCATTTGTCTGTGTGTTTGTTGAAAACTTGTGATTTCTTGTTTTTAACATGAGGGGATTGTTGATAGAATTTTGGTGGTTTAGAGTGTTTTTGAAGCATAAGACGATGTGAGACGAAAAATTTCTTTTAACCTCTTCATCCTCTGTTGTTGTTGGCAGAGGATGCTTCTTTCTGCAAGTACATTAGGTTAGCCGGAGTTGGATACAGCTAAATTATAGGCAAGAGTTGCTAACTTGGTGTGACATTTGGCCCATACAAATTGATGACGTCTATGAAGGTGCGACATATCTGTTTATGTGGAAACTGCAGCGGTGGGAAAAGCCTCTTATAGGTGACCGCTCATTGACTCCGGTAAAGGAGATCAACTGAGCGTATAGCTGTCACGACGAATTTGGAAATTTGCTGCAAATAGACAGGTATTGATCGGGCTGCATATGGTAGAGCTTTGGTGAAACTTGGTGAAACTGTATGGACTGACCAGACACGAGTCTGTAGGATGCTGGGTGATTTCCAGTGGTCCTATTGGGCGTTAGGCCAGGTTTTTCCGTGTTGGTCAGGGATAACGCAGGTGTTGCTCCAATGAAACGGGTTAATCGCCGTTTTATGAGCAATGATGGAACCTGGTTTTTGTGATATGAGACGGCCGATTCCACAAAAGCACGCGTGCATTAGTTGTTTATATTGGTCCGGACCAGGGGGGCGTGGTTTGTGGGATAAAAATGTGTGTTTTTTAAATTTATATATATATATATCTGCGTATTTTAATAACTTTTGTGTAGCACCTGGTTTCTTATCTGGTTTAATTCCCCCCCTTCCTTTTCCTAACCCCCTCTCGCAACCTCCCCCCTTCACGCTTTTTCTCACAGCCCCGCTATCTGTAAAAGTTTGGAAATTGTCTAAAATGTGTGTGCGTGTGAGAAAGTAGACAAAGTTTATGTACAGAAAACATATGAGTGTATGATCTATCCATTTAATTATCTTATTCCGCTCTCGGAGGTTGGATCGCGGGGGCAGCAGCCTAAGCAGGGAAGTCCAGAATACCCTCCTTAAACTTGACTATTTGTCCATCTAAGAGTGAATGATAAATGTTGTTCTTATTATTAAGGTTCTGATATGATACAGCTGTGCTTCTGGATGAGAAAAATAGTTGTCTATTGCATTTACTTTTAACTGTGCTGGTAAATTCTCTGTGTGAGTGACTGTGTGACGCATATAAAGAAAAAAGAAAAAAGAAAAAAAGGAGTCTAAGCTGGAAGACATTTTGAGATAAGAGTGTGTGCGTGTGGCGAGGCTGTGTGAGTGACAGCTGCGTGAGGCATTGGTTCGAAGAGGAGTGACACTGATAGCATTGAGCTAGGTTAGCATTGTGTTAGGATAGCATTGAGCTAGGTTAGCATTGTGTTAGCATAGCATTGAGCTAGGTTAGCATTGTGTTAGCATAGCATTGGGCTAGGTTAGCAAAAGTTTGCTTACTGAGGCATAGTAAGGCTAAGTTAGCATCTAGCTTGGCATTACTAAGTGTGGTTGAACAGTTATTCGCGGTCTGTAGAGTGTGCTAGTAGTAGGTGCTTGCTAAGTCCAGTAAAATAATAGATATATGGAAAATTACACGTTTAAAAATCAATAAATAAATACGGATTGTGGGACATTGAAACATTGTTTAATTCATCATTCATTTATATGTCTAGTATACTTTTTTGTGGTACAGCCTTGCTGCTTATCTGATCCATCCAGTTCCTGTGGGAAGTTGCGACAAACACACACATCATAGATTAGGACACACTGTAACTTTTAATTAATAGTTATACAACAAATAAATTAATAATATTGAATTTAAATTTGATAAAGATAAATTGATCATACATTGACATTTTAATTTTTTTTTAGGAATAAACACAATAAAATAAAAGTTAAATGTATATTCTAATACATCTAAGGGCATCTGTGAAACATAGAGTCTGAGGAAGTACAGATAAGAGCCACTCAGCGCCATTGTCAAAACAAAACGTAGAGAAGCGTTAAACAAATTCTAATCAGAAGGAAGACAGACCAAAATATGAGAACTTAAGTAAACAGACAGCAAGTAAACCAGAAATAATAATGTAAATAAATAACAAAGAAAGCAAATTTTTATGTGACATTGGTGCATGTAGAATTACAAATAGAGAATAAAACTAAATGGAAATAACTGTCTGCAAGATGAGCATGACGTCATGAATTGTGCTCGGGTTAGTAATAGATAGATAGATAGACAGATAAAACGTTATTGATTCCTTCAGGAGAGTTCCCCCAGGAAGAAGAACTAAAAAGTAAACAGTAACTAATAAGGGTATAAATGGAAACAAAATAGATTCTATTAAAAGAGAAACTAGGCATTAACGACCATGATATAAAAAAGTATTGCACTGTTATTGTTTTGCATTCCCTGTCATCCTAGCCCCCCCCAAAGAGGAGTTGTACAGTGTAATGATGTATGAGACAAAGGATTTTTTATAGGCTAAACCAGTAGTTCTCAAAGGAGGGTATGGTGTTTCCGCCCGGACAAAAAAGGGAGGTACTTGAAGGTATGCCAAGGGGTACCTGAGATTTTAAATATTTTAAAATAGTGACAATTCAAAATCCTTTATAAATATAATAATAGAAGAATAATTCTTCAACAAAATAAATATTTAGAATTAAGTTCACGAGCCCAGATGGATCTCTATTGCAATATCCAAAGAAGGTTGATGATTGATTATATGTATAGAAATCTGTTGATTGTGGTTAGCTGCAAGTTTGTTTATTTGTTTGTTTAGTTGTTTGAGTGAAATGGGAAGAAATCAATAGGAATAATTACATGCAAAATGAAATAAAACTATGAGTGCGATAGATAATGAATGAATAAATGAAATAGGTTTATTTTAGTCATATAATCAACCATCAACCAATTTGTGTGAGCAGATTAACAGTAAATTAGACATATTAACAATCATACACATTTACACACAGAACAAAAAAGAAAACCGAAAAAAGAATAGGCGGAAGCCAAAGCTTATATTGGCCTATGATATACAATTACTGAACATTTAATTACCTGGAACATCAACGTTAAAAGATGAAAGTAATTGTTACTATATTTTATAATGTTGAGAAAACTTTACTTTTCAAGGGTCTCCAAAACCATAACAAAAAACTACATGTGTTCAGCTCATCACTGAGGATGGTACATCATTTAAAAATCAATATCCCCCGTAAATGATAGTTTTCTCCTCATAATGTAAACAAGCTAAGAATACAAACTGGAAGGCTGTTGTTCTTTACTCGGAAACATAATTGCAATTGTTTTAAAATTAAATTATCTGAACATTTAACACATTATGACTTATAAAAAAATAGATTGGTATGATCATAACAATAATGCTTTGTGTAATATTGAAATGAGCCTTTCAATTTTAAGTATTGGGTCTATATTTCTTCTATAAACATTTCCCCAAACTTCAAAACAATATTACATATGGAAAAATAAATGAATAATATAACATGTGCAGACATTTCTTATTCAGCATGTGTTTAACTTTATACCGAATAGCAATGGATTTGGATATTTTTCTTTAATATGTTCAATATGCGGCTTCCAACATATTAATGATCAATTACTATTCTCAAGAATGTAGTTCATATACTCTGTCAATTTCCACTTGATTCAACTTTAATTTTTGTTTCACAATTTGACTTTGCACCCTGGACAGGTCGCCACCTCATCACAGGGCCAACACAGATAGATAGACAGACAACATTCACACACTAGGGCAAATTTAGTCTTATTAATTTCTACATATTGAGATCTATTACTTAAAATAACTACTTAACCACTGTTGTGAAACACCTTTCTAATTTATGGGAGTATTGGGATAGGATTGAGGAAGATGTCTGCTGTGGTGGTGGTTAGTTTGGAAATTAATTTAATAAAAGTAACTTTAAAGTGCAGTCTGACATTTTAGTTTGGAGTAATTTATATTTTTATTTAGACATTGCAGTACACCATACTTCTGGATGTTGAGCTAGAAGAGGATAATGGCATGACAGAAAAAAGTTAGAATTAAAGTTGGGGTGTCAGTGATTGTCACACACACACTGGGTGTGGTGGAATTTGTCCTCGGCATTTGGCCCATCCCCCGTGATTGCCCCTGGGAGGTGGGGGAATCATGTTTGGTGATTTGGCTCCCAAGTTTTTTGTGGTCTTTGGTATGACTCGACCGGGGTTTTGAACTTGTGACCTGCCGATCTCAGGGCGGACACTCTAACCACTAGGCCACTGAGATGAAGTAGGCAAACCAAATCTCAACAGCTTTCAATTAGCTATAGATTTTGAGAGTATAATGCGAATAACTATAACTTTACAACAGTTTGCTGTGAATAGTGTTGAATAATAATTACAAATAACAGCCTACATTAATAAATAGAATAAGAACCGATATGTAAAGTGTTAAAAAGAGGAGAAGTGGGATTAGGGCTGGCGCTTAGAGCATGGCCTTGTGTGTTTGTTATGACTAATTTGGATAACCAGTCGGAGACATGCAAGGCAAGGCGGGGCAGCTTTGTTTGTGTGGCGTTTTTCCAGGAAAGGACAAGACTCGAAGTGCTTCACGGACAACGAAGTGAAATGAGAGAAAATAAAAGCAAAATTAAAATACAGACAATAAAAATAAACACAGTGCGGACGTTAAAAGTTAAAAGATTAAAAGATTTAGCTGAAAGATAAGGAGAAACGTGAATAAAAACATTCTTTTGTTTTGGAGAGTATCACGCACAGCGGGAGGTCAGAGTGCAAGCATGACAGCTTACTCGCGCCTACTGATAGACAAATGATAGTTTAAATTAACTTATAGATAATCTTTAAGTGAATTAAAAGGGTACTTAAATACACATGAAGTAGTATGTATAATCTTTGAATTAAGGTTATTGATTAGCAATTAATGGGATAGTTAAGACTGTAATTTTAAAACATGATATGCAAAATTGAACTAACCGAGAGGATATGAAAACGATGGGTGTACATGTTTTGAGTTCCAAATTCTGGAGGAAAAAAAAACCCTCAACAAAACGTAAAACCATACAGACGGACTTGGGTGGTAGCCACGGTTGTGCTAGGTCAAGCGAGGGTGGAAAGGATATGCAGCCGGGGGACTGCCAGCTTCTCTGAACAAGACAAGCTCCAAGGTGTAGCCAGAACATGCTCACAAAAAATACAGGTGTGACAGCAGGACGAACAGCAGGATACAAACAGACCCCTGCTGGACATAAGTGTCAACGGACAATGTTCAACACAATCTTTGAAGCATTCCTTTGTGGTCAACCTGCACACACCTTGTAATGACCTGCTTACGAACTGTGCCCTGACAATTCAATACTGCACAGAAGGAACTTCCTGATGTTGCCTGACAGCACGACATCAGCTGACAACTACTAGGGACGCCTCCCAGGAATGAGTGGAAGACGGGGACTGCTCCAACTGTCCTAGCACTGGCTGACTGAGGTGCGTCCGTGTGTCCTGCCACCCAAACCGCCAAAGTGTATGATCACCAATTAGACGACTCATAATAGGAGCCTTTTGACTCTTATATATGGTGGGACTCAAGGTATGGCCGCTCATGTGAACTATCCTTACAACAATTAGAATGGTATAAGATGGACAACTAATGACCCACATTGTTCCCTCTGTCCTGCCTACGAAACCAAAAATTTAGGTCAAATGATAAAACAGGGCGTAGCTGCCGCTGATTGAACCGATACGCTAATACCACATTTTCAATTATTTCGGTTGTCTGTTAAAAACATAGCTATTGGTTGCAATTTGGACATTCCTGCTGTAGGCTACAAAGAGCTAGCAGCTACACAACAGCTGAGCTAAAATAAAATTTAAGCATATCAAATATGTATAGTTGCTTATTACATACACAAAGTCGCAGAGAGACAGAAGTCTGTAGAAAGTATTCAGTAACAAACGTGTCCGCATTATTAAACTTTTTACCACAGGAAACATACTGAACAAATCCAGCAGTTACTGTCAGACTCTAATCCGGATTACCTTGTCTATCAGAGACATGGTTAAAACCCACAACAACTTTCGTTCTAATTAATGTCCCGGGGGACAAGATTACAGAAAAGACAGATCGAGTGACAAAGGGGGGAGGAATTATGAAAGGGAAAACATTAAAAGTAGATCAATTTGAGAATGTTGAAATTAAAATCACATTTTCCTCAGAAATGTATTTCAAGGTAATTGTAGTATACCGACCGACCACAGCTGAAGACATTTTTCTTGATTCATGTTCAGACATCCTCAAACAGCATAGTATGAAAGAAGTAACGTCATGGAGGACGTTAATCTGGACTGGTTAAATAAAACATGTAGAAAGAAACTTAAGGATATTATAAACGGCTTCTACATGATACAAATGATAAGCAGCCCTACTAGAATTACAATTGGATGACAAAAATCAAAGAGAACATCTGTAAATACACGAATACAAAACCAGAAAAAAGAGTGCTAAAATAAAAATACCATTGGATTAATAAAACAATTTGGATTCTAATAAAGACATCGGGACTCAGCTCTCAAAAGAGAAATTATAACAGGTATAAATACAGATCTTATGATTTTAAAAGTTTGGAGGAACAAAGTTACAATGTTTATGCGGAAGTCTAAGGCTGACTTTCACTTAGAATTAATCAAAGCTGCAAAAGGGAACATTAGAAAGTTATGGAAAACCAGATACAAACTTACGGAAAGAGAGCAAACAAGAAACAACACTGTAACATTGAGTATCAATGGCGCTACTGTCGCAGACAGTCTGGACATAAGTGGTAATTTTGATGAACATTTCATCCAGTCTGTACAAACCCTGAATAAAAAGTCCCTCAAAATCAGTGCAAATAATTGTCATTTATTCATATGGACTAATTTTAGAATTAACAAATGAAACAAAGTTGAACAAAATCTTCGCTGCATTATCAGACTCACGATCTAGAGATATATATATGGGTTGGACACTATCTTCCTAAAAACATATAAGGATTGTATTATTGCTCGTATAACAACGATTGATAAATAAATAAATAACGGAAAACACTTTCCCTACCACGTCGAGAAACTGCTACTATAATTAAATCCATAAAGCAGGAAATAAAGAAGACCAGAACAAGTACAGACCAATTAGCCTTCTCCACGTTATAACAAAAGGAATAGAAAATTTGAAATTAAAAAGTGGCTTTGGAGCAATCAAGGCTGCTCAGACGGTCACTAAGAGGGGCATTATGTTGACACATCAATTTAATGAGTATTATATTTATCCATGAGAGCATTTTTGTTGTAAATTGTGAGGTATGGCTGTTAAAATCTTGGTTGTTTTTACGAATGATGACAGATGTGAACAAGAGCATGTATGGTCTTTGTGTGATGATGTAAATACGGTGTGGTTGTATTGTATGGTAAGTATGTGTCCATGAAGGGGCATTTGGTGACTTTTCTTATAATTGAATACATGCTACATACAGTATGATTATTTTTGATTAATTATTGATTATTATGAATGTATATATTTATTATGATTAATTAGTGTCATAATTTTAGTGCTTGATTTTTGGATCCCTTAATTTAGGTAGCCAGGGACTACAGATGGAAAGTAGCTATTTAGATATAATCTAGTACAGAACATATCTGTTTCTGAACTTAATGTTTCTGTGCATTGTCCCATCATAGATAGACTAAATTAAATACAACTATTTAGTGAATTATTGAGGCCACAATAATTCACTAGGTGTTGTAAAATATCAAAGTACTATTGCAAAAGCGAACAGTGACCTCAAACATGACCTGTCCTCCGCCTCTGTTCTTGCTGCACTTGACTATCAGCTGTCTTTTCTTTTTCTTGGATGTTTCTGAAACTACTAATACTACTACTACTACTATTACTATTACTACGACTAACACTGTCCCTGTGAGAGGGACAGAGGGGGGAGGTGAGTTTGGATTGGGTCAAGTTTGAGCGTGTTGAGGTTTTATTTAATCAATATGATCAATCCGGTACAAGGATAAAGGAACGTAATGATTTAGATTGACAATTGCAGTGGTTGGCGAAAGCAACCCCAACCTCAAAGGAGGGTGCCAATTCAGTAATTAAATGTTTTGTGAATTATCTAATATCCCGACATGGTTTCCCCAAAAAGATTAGGTCAAACAACGGCACCTATTTTAAGAAAACAGGTTAATCTTCTTCAGTCACAAGATCAGCACTTCTCAGGACCAGCAGCTTCCTAGGAAGGTGGAAAGACCATGAGACCAAAATGGTAAGTTTGCAAAATGTAGAATTTGTGTGCCAGTTCCTCTGTGCAGATTTGAGGATGAAAGCAGCCACTCCAGATTCCCTTGCACTCGCTAAGAGGGGCACGGTCAAAGCCAATCCAGGACCAACACCCGATACCTGACTGGAAGGAACCGAGAGGAGAGACAACACCTTGCTAGCGATGACGAGAACAACTAAGGTTGCCAGCCAATGTGTCCACCGGGACTCCAGCAGCTGTGGAAAGAAGTGTCGGGAGTGCCGAAGCAGCGAGGAGGCCTGAAGCAAGCCGAGGGCCTGGACCAAAGCCCCCACAGCTCCAACTCTACCTGAGTTTTCCCCAATTTCGGCCAGCGCGCACATGCCATTGCACAGTCTGCCCAATGGACTGAACCACACCCCAAGAAGAGACAGAGACAGACTGTTTGAGTGGATCTCTTTCTTCACCAAGGCAGCCAAAAGCCCAACGAGGTGTCGGCAGGCCACCAGCCTGAGGCACCACCGAGCCATCTATACGAGCTCTAATCGAACATGGACTCATACGAAATTCAGTTGTGTGTTCAAAATCAATTGATAATTAACAATATTGGTAACTACATTCATTGCAAATGCCGGGAAAAATATTTTTGAAAATGTCTTACAGTCATGAGTCTATATACATTCATCTATTTATGTTCAATGATGTTCATGATCAAAGTATTTGTTTTTCCTTTCCTAAATCAAAGGGTAGGCCACTAATTGTGTTCTGTGAGATGGTTTTACTGCAGGCTGGTAACAGCGATCGCTCTGAAGGAGGGTCATAGACGGAATTTTTGCCTCGTATAAAAACATTGAGGTTTTTGCCTCTATCTGCGGTAGAGATTTAAGTTAGTGGTCTATATCAGAAATTGTTTTGGTCCAGGGTCTTAAGACCCTGGAAGGCGGGTATGTAGTAGAATTTCTGACCTTTTGACCTATATTTCTTGTCTTTTAAGAATGTCCGCTCATTTTCAATACTCTTGTATTTTGTGCCATTGAATGGACCAGTTGTGGGACAAAAGTGAATATTAAGTCGTGCCAACCTGTCTACAGAATGTGTTGACTGTCTAAAGGATTCGAGTTGTTATGGAACAGATAGGAAAAGCAAACAAGACATTTGACGCACTCGATAAGGAACGATGACGCACAACAGACATATAAAAAATGGCAGAAGACCGGAACTCGGGGGTGATTTTGGCTTGTGTGTGTCTTGTTTGCTCCGGAGTAACTTGTGGTTTGTCTGCACGGCCAACTCAATTCAACCTGCACTTCTGATAATGGGTAAATAAATTTGTTGTACTAAACTACTTTTGTTGCCTGCTTAAGCTTCGGACAATCCACTACAGCAGGTGTGTAATTTGTTGTGAGTTTATGCACTGTGTTGGTTGTGTTGTTTGAACAAGGTGATGTTCATGCACGGTTCATTTTGTGCACCAGTAATAAAACATGGTAACACTTTAGTATGGGGAACATATTCACCATTAATTAGTTGCTTATTAACATGCAAATTAGTAACATATTGGCTCTTAACTAGTCATTATTAAGTACTTATTAATGCCTTATTCGGCATGGCCTTATTATAACCCTAACCCTGACCCTAACCAAATAACTCTAAATTAAGTCTTTGTTACTTAGAATATGTTCCCCATACTAAAGTGTTACCAAAAACATAACTTTGTCTTAAATTTGAAATTATTTTTTTTGTAATTTTTCACTAAAGAAGGGTTCGGTGAATGCGTATATGAAACTGGTGGGGTTCGGTACCTCCAACAAGGTTAAGAACCACTTTACTAGACGCATGCTGACGTGCTGCGGTAAAGTCTTATTTTCTTACCTGCATTGAAGGTGCATTCTTTGGATTTACTGAAAGATAAAAAAAGAGAGTTTTATTGTAAATTCTTTACACGTTCTAACCAACATACAAGGTTAATGACACAGAAGAAGATTATTTTGTACATTTCACAAGCATATTTCCATTCCTTTTAAAGTTATTAAATGTACTGGAAGGACTTAAGCTAATGACTCGAGACTTGACGTATTTGAACAAAAACAATGTATTCAAGCAGCTAATTGTAGGTCAGAAAAGTCAAATCAAATCAAATCAACTTTATTTATAAAGCACATTTAAAATTTACAACAGGGGTAGCCAAAGTGCTGTACAATGGGCAGGTTAAAAATAATACGAGAACCGAGCAAACACAACACAACACAAACAGAACACGATAAAAAATAAATAAATACAATATAAAAAACATAAAAACAGGTTCACAGCAGGTGTATTATGGGGCGCCATTGCAGGATGGGTATCACTCAGTGTTAAAAGCCATGGAATAAAAGTATGTTTTTAAGAGAGATTTAAAAACAGGAAGAGAGGAGGCTTGTCTAACACTCAGAGGTAGGTGGTTCCAGAGCTTGGAAAAGAGAAGCTTCTGCCCCCTAGTGGCTCCTCAGTCACCCGCAGAGAACTCTTCACAGCACAGTAACAACACTTGCAAGTTGGCGTGACGTTTAAGTTGCCAGTTTCGCCTCTAGCATTTTAGCATGTCGGCAAGTCACGGTGAAAACAATTCTTTGTTTTAATGATGGAGTGTTCAGAGAGGCTAATGAGATGTCCGCTGACAGAAAGCAAAGAGGCGTGAAACACCTGGCAGGAAGACAAACACACAAAGCATGTGAACCTGAGAAACACCAGAACAGAAATCGGTCACACAGACTGAAGGCTTGTTGGACTTTTCTGATGGTTTCCGTGGAAACACTGACTTAAAGGTCGTCAATGACCACAGCTTGCGAGGTTGGAGCCCGAACTGGACAGGCACACAAAGACCTGTTTGTGTCCCGCACAGTCTGCTTTGGACCGAGCCAGCATCCATGGCCGGTAACTGGAGCGGGACATTCTGGCACCTTGGACCGAGTTGGTGGGCGCTGAGCCAAGTGGGCGGGGTCACACTGACACTAACAATTATGTTTTTTTACGAGAGGCAAAATATGACCACCCTAGCAGACGCAAGACATTGATACAACGTTGATTATACACAAACTGACTTTGAAACAACTTTCCAAAATAGTTGTATTTGTACATTGAGACAATGTTGGTGTCCAACGTTGGATCCACGTTGTTGGTTGAGAAATGACCAAATTTCAAAACGCATGTGTGTGGAGTTTGCATGTTCTCCCCGTGACTGCGTGGGTTCCCTCCGGGTACTCCAGCTTCCTCCCACCTCCAAAAACATGCACCTGGGGATAGGTTGATTGGCAACACTAAAATGGTCCCTAGTGTGTGAATGTGAGTGTGAATGTTGTCTGTCTATCTGTGTTGGCCCTGTGATGAGGTGGCGACTTGTCCAGGGTGTACCCCGCCTTCCGCCCGAATGCAGCTGAGATAGGCTCTAGCTCCCCCCGCGACCCCGAAAGGGACAAGCGGTAGAAAATGGATAGATGGGATGTTTTTCAACGTTGTATTTGTGTTGTAGAATATTAGTAGGGAAATTACCAAATTTCACATCGTCAGAACCCTACTTTGATCAAACATCGTCAAAAAGCATGTTTTTTCAACATTGTATTTGTGTTGTAGAATTGGTGGGAAAATGACCAAAATTCAACGGTCAAATCAACGTCAGAACCCAACATTAATTAAATGTCATCAAAAAGCATGTTGTTTCAACGTTGTATTTGTGTTGTAGAATATTGGTTGGGAAGTGACTAACTTTCAATGGTCAAATCAACATTCAGAACCCAACATTGATTAAACGTAGTCAAAAAGCATGTTTTTCAACGTATTTGTGTTGTAAAATATTAGTAAGGAAATTACCAAATTTCAATGGTCAAATCAATGTCAGAACCCAACATTAATTAAATGTCGTCAAAAAGCATGTTGTTTCAACGTTGTATTTGTGTTGTAGAATATTGGTTGTGAAATGACCACATTTCTACGGTCAAATCAATGTCAGAACCCAACAATGATTAAACGTCGTCCAAAAGCATGTTTTTCAACGTATTTGTGTTGTAAAATATCAGTAAGGAAATTACCAAATTTCGATGTCACATCAACGTCAGAACACAACATTAAACAAACGTCGTCAAAAGCATGTTGTTTCAACGTTGTATTTGTGTTGTAGAATATTGGTTGGGAAATGACCAACTTTCAATGGTCAAATCAATGTCAGAACCTGACATTGATTAAACGTCATCCAAAAGCATGTTTTTCAACGTAATTGTGTTGTAAAATATTAGTAAGGAAATTACCAAATTTCGATGTCACATCAACGTCAGAACACAACATTGATCAAACGTCGTCAAAAGCATGTTGTTTCAACGTTGTATTTGTGTTGTAGAATATTGGATGGAAAATGACCAAATTTCTACGGTCAAATCAATGTCAGAACCCAACATTGATTAAACGTTGTCCAAAAGCATGTTTTTCAACGTATTTGTGTTGTAAAATATTAGTAAGGAAATTACCAAATTTCGATGCCACATCAACGTCAGAACCCAACATTGATCAAACGTCGTCAAAAGCATGTTGTTTCAACGTTGTATTTGTGTTGTAGAATATTGGTTGGAAAATGACCAACTTTCAATGGTCAAAACAACGTCAGAACCCACCATTGATTAAACGTTGTCCAAAAGCATGTTTTCCAACGTTTTATTTGTGTTGTAAAATATTAGTAAGGAAATTACCAAATTTCGATGTCACATCAACGTCAGAACACAACATTGATCAAACGTCGTCAAAAGCATGTTGTTTCAACGTTGTATTTGTGTTGTAGAATATTGGTTGGAAAATGACCAAATTTCTACGGTCAAATCAATGTCAGAACCCAACATTGATTAAACGTTGTCCAAAAGCATGTTTTTCAACGTATTTGTGTTGTAAAATATTAGTAAGGAAATTACCAAATTTCGATGCCACATCAACGTCAGAACCCAACATTGATTAAACGTCGTCCAAAAGCATGTTTTTCAACGTTGTATTTGTGTTGTAAAATATTAGTAGGGAAATTACCAAATTTCGATGTCACATCGTCAGAACCCAACATTGATTAAACATATTCAAAAAGCATGTTGTTTCAACAATGTATTTGTGTTGTAGAATATTGGTTGGGAAATGACAAACTTTCAATGGTCAAATCAATGTCAGAACCTGACATTGATTAAACGTAGTCAAAAGCATGTTGTTTCAACGTTGTATTTGTGTTGTAGAATATTGGTCGTGAAATGACCAAATTACTATGGTCGAAACAACGTCAGAACCCAACATTGATTAAACGTCGTCCAAAAGCATGTTTTTCAACATTGTATTTGTGTTGTAAAATATTAGTATAGGGAAATTACCAAATTTCGATGTCACATCAACGTCAGAACCCAACATTGATCAAACGTCGTCAAAAAGCATGTTGTTCAACATTGTATTTGTGTTGTAGAATTGGTTGGAAAATGACCAAAATTCAATGGTCAAATCAATGTCAGGACCTGACATTGATTAAACGTAGTCAAAAGCATGTTGTTTCAACGTTGTATTTGTGTTGTAGAATATTGGTCGTGAAATGACCAAATTACTATGGTCAAAACAACGTCAGAACCTAACATTGATTAAACGTCGTCCAAAAGCATGTTTTTCAACGTTGTATTTGTGTTGTAAAATATTAGTATAGGGAAATTACCAAATTTCGATGTCACATCAACGTCAGAACACAACATTGATCAAACGTCGTCAAAAAGCATGTTGTTTCAACGTTGTATTTGTGTTGTAGAATTGGTTGGAAAAAGACCAAAATTCACTGGTCAAATCAACGTCAGAACCCAACATAGTCAAAAAGCATGTTGTTTCAACGTTATGTTTAAGTTGTAGAATATTGGTTGGGAAATGACCAAATTTCAATGGTCAAATCAACGTCAGAACCCAACATTGATTAAAGGTTGTCAAAAAGCATGTCGTTTCAACATTATGTTTGAGTTGCTCAACATCAGGACCTAATTCAACAAGTTCTCAACGTTGATTTAAAGGCCTACTGAAATGATTTTTTTTTATTTAAACGGGAATAGCAGATCCATTCTATGTGTCATACTTGATCATTTCGCGATATTGCCATATTTTTGCTGAAAGGATTTAATAGAGAAAATCGACGATAAAGTTCGCAACTTTTGCTCGCTGATAAAAAAAGCCTTGCCTGTACCGGAAGTAGCGTGACGTCACAGGAGCTAGTATTCCTCACAATTCCCCGTTGTTTACAATGGAGTGAGAGAGATTCGGACCGAGAAAGTGATGATTACCCCATTAATTTGAGCGAGGATGAAAGATTCGTAGATGAGGAACGTTACAGTGAAGGACTTGAGAGACAGTGATGGACGTATCTTTTTTCGCTCTGACCGTAACTTAGGTACAAGCTGGCTCATTGGATTCCACACTCTCCTTTTTTTATTGTGGATCACGGATTTGTATTTTAAACCACCTCGGATACTATATCCTCTTGAAAATGAGTCGAGAACGCAAAATGGACATTCAGTGCCTTTTATCTCCACGACAATACATCGGTGAAATGCTTTAGCTACGAGCTAACGTGATAGCATCGTGCTTTAACTGCATATAGAAACAAAAAAATAAAGGATAGAAGGAAGGATAGATAGAAAATCAACAATACTATTAAACCGTGGACATGTAAATACACGGTTAATGCTTTCCAGGCTGGCGAAGGTTAACAATGCTGTGCTAACGACGCCATTGAAGCTAACTTAGTAACGGGACCTCACAGAGCTATGCTAAAAACATTACCTCTCCACCTACGCCAGCCAGCCCTCATCTACTCATCAACACCCGTGCTCACCTGCGTTCCAGCGATCGGCAGAAGGACGAAGGACTTCACCCGATGCGTTTGGCGGCCCGGAGACGTAGGAAGTCAAGGTGAGGTCGGCGGCTAGCGCGGCTAGTGCTCCAACAAAGTCCTCCTGGTTGTGTTGCTGTAGTCCGCTGCTAATACACCGATCCCACCTACAACTGTCTTCTTTGCAGCCTTCATTGTTCATTAAACAAATTGCAAAAGATGTCCAAAATACTGTGGAATTATGAAATGAAAACAGAGCTTTTTGTATAGGATTCTACGGGTACCATAACTTCCGTTACTCTGACTTCGTCACGCGCATACGTCATCATACCGCGACGTTTCAGACGGATATTTCCCGGGAAGTTTTAAAAGTCACTTTATAAGTTAACCCGGCCGTATTGGCATGTGTTGCAATGTTAAGATTTCATCATTGATATATAAACTATCAGACTGCGTGGTCGGTAGTAGCAGGTTTCAGTAGGCCTTTAATGTCTTGTGCCTGCTGGGTTAAAACACAAATGCTTCAAAAGGCCGTATGTTTGACACCCCTGTTTTAGAGATAGATACTTTATTGATACCCCATAAGGGAAATTCAGGTGTCCAGTAGCATTAAAAAACACATCCATTCAGACCAACAACAATAAAAAATACGTACTTCTCAAAGATTGAATTTTTGACATATAAAGTCCAAAAATACAATCAAATGACATGTCAAATGTTCTTCCCCTCCACCCCAAACAAGCAACCCACAAAAATTATGTTAAAAAAAATAGGATAAAAATAATAAACTACACCTAGGGGTGTAACGGTACGTGTATTTGTATTGAACTGTTTCGGTACGGGGGTGTCGGTTCGGTTCGGAGGTGTACCGAACAAGTTTTCACACGGACATATTAAGTAGCGTAACGCACGTTGTGTAAACAATGCACACCGAGGCACAACACACGGCGTGCTAGCAGCTAACGGGCTACGATAATTAACAAATGATATGCCCTCTTTTCACCGGACATGTCCTCTTTTGCAGAGCTGTCAGGGCAGAGTTTCTTAAATGCCTCGAATGTCCGGCATTTTGAGTTAGGGTTGCGTGTATTTTCAATGTACGTTCAGGGTTAAGAAGGGGTTAAAAACAAAACAAATTGTGCGCGCAGCAGCATTGGTGAGGGAGGGGCAGAGACAGAGAGAGAGAGAGAGTTATGATAAACGCGCATGCGTTGCCAGGCTCTGCTTTTTATCCATAGATTTATCACATTTAATTTTGTATTATCTATAGCAGGGGTGTCAAAAGTGTGCCCCGGAGGCCATTTGCGGCCCACAGCTAATGTTTTAAAGGCCCACGGCACATTCTAAAAATATTATTAAAATAAACAAAAACATAACAAAAGTGAAATAAAAAAGCTTAAAAGGTTAAATGTAATTTAGAAAAAGTTGCAATGTTGACTAATAAAACAAAGCTGTTTTTTTTTTCTTTCAAACTGTCATTGCTCAAAACATAACATTGAATCAAAATCAATGTTATTATGAATTATTGACTTATCCAAGGTTCCCATTACTTCACATCAAATATTCCACTAAGAAAAATATTTTTGGTGGAAGATTTTGCAAATTTGGTAAATAAATAACCCAAAAATTTATATTTTGTTGTTTTCTTACTGTACCGAAAATGAACCGAACTGTGACCTCTAAACCAGTGCTTTTTAACCTTGTTGGAGGTACCGAACCCCACCAGTTTCATATGCGCATTCTTCTTCAACCCTTCTTTAGGGAAAAAATAAAAATCAAAAAATCAAATTCAAGACAAAGTTATATGTTTTTGGTAACACTTTAATATGGGGAACATATTCTAAGTAACAAATACTTAATTTAAAGTTTTTTGGACACTAGGGGAACATATTTTAAGTAACAAAGACTTAATTTAGAGTTATTTGGTTAGGGTTATAATAAGGCCATGCCGAATAAGGCATTAATAAGTAGGGATGATGTTTGATAAGAAATTATTGAATCCTCTTATCGAACCGATTCCTTATCGATTCTCTTATTGAGTCCAGATAGGTTGTTGTATATGGAAAAAAAACACACAATATTTGATTTAACAAAAGCTCACTTTTATTATATAAGAAAAAAATAAAATCTAATAAATAAATAAATATTGACTGTTACCCCCCTAAAAAAAATAAAATAAAATAAAATAAAATATTGACTGTTGTTACCCAAAGTATATTAAGTGGGATTTTTCAGAAAAACAAATATGTACAGTAACACAAAAACAAGCTGTCTCTGTGGTCACTATAGGTGTATAAATAATAATATAGTGTTAAATAAAATCAGTCCCTTGGGCACAAAACTGAAAAAAATACAGCTCTCCAAAAAGTGCAATTCTGCTGCTATTTGACATAACTGTTTGTTATGATGCTTTGACATTTTTGCACTTTATTTCTTTATTGAAAGAAAATTCTATGAAGAGAAAAGTTGTTTGCAAATGTGGTTACAATGCTAAAAAATGAAAAGTTAAAGCTAAAAAAAGAAATTCACTTTATTGAGTTAACATTATTTCTTTATAGGGGGAAAGATGTGATGTTATGAGCTAGGAATATAATAACTACACTACCCAGCATGCAATGGGAGTGACGAGCATGCGCGGTAGCCTCGAAAAGTGTTGTTGCATGTCGTCATCCGGCAGCTAAGAATGAGGTTATGAAAGTAAACGTCAAGAACTCAGCCAACACGCCTCGTCTGCATTATTTATAATTAGACAGACAACACATCTACAGTGTGATTTTGTTTTGTTTACAAGGAAAGAAAAACAAAAGTTAAAAAAGGGAGATGTTGTATATATATGTATGTGCTGCGGTTGCTTTAAGAACGTTGCGACAGCTGCCGTAAAGGAGGTGCGTTGCTAGCCTGGTTGCTATGTTTCCGGTTGGTCGTAAAAGTGTTCGCCATGTGTTTGTACCCTGCTCAAATCTCTCAGTAAATTTATTCATTGGATTGTACCTTTTGTTTTGAACTTTATTACACCTTGGAGCGCTTTTTCCGCTCCATTGTTTTCCTGCTTTCGCTATCTGCACCTAATGACTGAGCTACGTGACGTCATTTCTTGTGATGTCACACGGAGCATTTCTGGTCGGGACGAGGGATTCGAATAAAGAACCAACTCTTTTTCTTTACTATAGTGGTCTCGATAACGGGTACCGGTTCTCAAAAAGGGATTAGAGTCCGAGGACTCGGTTCTTCTCTTATCGAACAACCGGGAAAACCGGTTTCGAGTATCATCCCTATTAATAAGTACTTAATAATGACTAGTTAAGAGCCAATACACTACCGTTCAAAAGTTTGGGGTCACCCAAACAATTTTGTGGAATAGCCTTCATTTCTATGAACAAGAATAGACTGTCGAGTTTCAGATGAAAGTTCTCTTTTTCTGGTCATTTTGAGCGTTTAATTGACCCCACAAATGTGATGCTCCAGAAACTCAATCTGCTCAAAGGAAGGTCAGTTTTGTAGTTTCTGTAACGAGCTAAACTGTTTTCAGCTGTGTGAACATGATTGCACAAGGGTTTTCTAATCATCAATTAGCCTTCTGAGCCAATGAGCAAACACATTGTACCATTAGAACACTGGAGTGATAGTTGCTGGAAATGGGCCTCTATACACCTATGTAGATATTGCACAAAAAAACAGACATTTGCAGCTGGAATAGTCATTTACCACATTAGCAATGTATTTCTTTAAAGTTAAGACTAGTTTAAAGTTATCTTCATTGAAAAGTACAGTGCTTTTCCTTCAAAAATAAGGACATTTCAATGTGACCCCAAACTTTTGAACGGTAGTGTATGTTACTAATTTGCATGTTAATAAGCAACTAATTAATGGTGAATATGTTCCCCATACTAAAGTGTTACCATGTTTTTTTACTGGTGCACAAAATGAACCGTGCATGAACATCACCTTGTTCAAACAACAAAACCAACACAGTGCATAAACTCACAACAAATGACACACCTGCAAATCAGTCTGACTTCTGCTGTTGCCGTATCCGTAATACGCAGATAGGGAGAAGTTTTTATTTCCACGATGAGTCGGGTGTGTCTTGACCTCCGCCGAACCCCTAGGGTTCGATCGAACCCAGGTTAAGAACCACTGCTCTAAACCGAGGTACGTACCGAACCGAAATTTTTGTGTACCGTTACACCCCTAACTAGAACAACAACAAAAAACATGAATGTCCCCAACACGGTGCAGCAATAAACAAAAGCAGACAAAAGGCTCATCAATTATCTACCTTTCAAAAATCTGTGTTCATTTTGAGATCACCTTTTTACATATTTGAGGAAACCACCCCGCACTTCCTGAAACTTCACAGACTAGATTAGTTTTAAAATGGATGATGTTGTTGCATTGTGGCTGTTGAGTAAAATCATGACTTTTTTTTCTTCTTCTTCCAAACAGTGTTTTCGGCTACATGTTTTTGGCACAACCACAGTGTTGTTTGAATGTGTGTGCCAGAATAAGGGGGCGGCTGCAACACACTGGACCCTGGAAGTGAACAAACCCTCTTTGTGGCAACAAGGCGAGCAGACAGACTGCAGCTAATGGACCTCCTTGTGGTTCTGAGCAGCCACAGTCCATTAGCGGCGCATTAAAAGCCTGGCAGGAAGAGGTCGATGACGTCATCGCGTGCAGATCGAGAAAGGGTGGAAAAACTGCTGCCGTAGACAACAAACACAACACCGCTAATCAATTCAATGTGATTAGTGCAGGCTCAGCAGAACCCACCAGGCCACGCCTGTATTCAAACATCTTTATGAAGTCAAGTTGGTGAGATGTCACTTCTTGCAGCGCTTCATCAGTTGTTGCGCGCGCACACACACACACGCTTTTCCCACCCTAATAGACGCCTCGATCAACTGAGCTTTATCCGACACGAACGGAGCCCTTGAACGCACCGCAGTGTGTCTCGCGCGCACACACACACACGCTTTTCCCACCCTAATAGACGCCTCGATCAACTGAGCTTTATCCGACACGAACGGAGCCCTTGAACGCACCGCAGTGTGTCTCTCGCCGACAACACTAACGCGAAACCTGTTACGTGGCGTTGCCGTGACAACCGGCTGCCAGTCAAAGACCAGACCGCATCCTGCTCACTTAGGACGAGATTAGACCAGAAGTCTAAAAGTGACATTTAAACACTTGAAATATCCCAACAAATGTGTCCCGGTGCACCTAAACTTCGAGTGAAAGGAGAAGTTTACCTGGAGGATCTCTTCATGGCTGCCAGCGTCCGTTAGAACAAGACTTTTCTGTCCCTGGGCGGTACACACACACTCTGTGTCACACACACACTTCCTCCTTCACTCTGCTGATAACTTTATATGCTGCTGGCAGCCAATCACAGCACACTTCCTGCAGCGTGAAGCCCCGCCTCCTCCCCGTCTCCAGTGACTGACTGCAAGGGGGCCATACCGCTCATTCTGGTGTCAATGCGATACCAAGAAGATACGGGATCAATAGTTGATATCGACAATTCAGCTGAAAACTTCAATTTGTTGCTTAAAATGAGTTTATTGTTTGTATTAATTTCACACTTTAAAAAGGAGCCTAATATTTTGACACAAATGCAATTTTATTTACTTGCTCATACATACTTGCCAACCTTGAGACCTCCAATATCGGGAGGTGGGGGGTGAGGGGGGGGGGGGGGCGTGTTTGGGGGGGGGGGGCGTAGTTGGGGCGTGGCTAAGGGCGTGGTTAAGAGGAGAGTATATTTACAGCTAGAATTAACCAAATCAAGTATTTCATATATATATATATATATATATATATATATATATATATATATATATATATATATATATATATATGTATGAAATACTTGACTTTCAGTGAATTCTAGCTATATATATATATTTTTTAAATTTCATTATACATATAAATAAAAGACATACTTGAATTTCAGTGTTCTGCAGGCTATCCAGTAGGTGGCAGTATTGTCCTGTTTAAGAGTGTCACAACATTGCTGTTTACGGCAGACGAACTGCTTTACGGTAGACTAAACGTGACTGCTGTTGTTGTGTGTTGTTACCGCGCTGGGAGGACGTTGATGAAACTGCCTAACAATAAACCCACATAAGAAACCAAGAACTCTCTCTCCTTGTTGTGCACTCTACTCTCTAAAAGCCGTAGATGTTATGACGTCATTGGGCAGGCAAGCTGCTGGGAAAGCGGACGTGAGAACGGCTGTCCCCACTCAGGTCCGCATTGAGCTGGAGGGGGCGTGGCCTCCAGCTCCGGCTGAATACCGGCAGTTTGTCGGGAGAAAATCTCTGCCGGGAGGTTGTCGGGAGAGGCGCTGAATAACGGGATTCTCCCGCTAAAAATGGGAGGGTTGGCAAGTATGCTCATAACTTTGATCCATCCACTTCCTAAAAGTTTTATATAAAGTAGGGATGTGAATCTTTGAGGACCACACAACTGAATTTGATTAGATTCTGGGGGGTAACGAATCGACTCAGTAGCGATTCTCGATTCAAATGACGATTAACGACATTCCTCCATAAAATAGATAAACAGCTCTGATAAATGTCTGTATTACTTAAATGAAAACTGGTTTTGTTTGAATAAAATTGTACCCAAACATGTAATAAAGTCAAATACAAATAAGGCAACAATAGAAGTATCCAACACTTTTCTTTTCTAAAGTAAATCTGTACAGCAGATATGATCATCTACATCATACGTCGCAGTTTACCTGACACATGAAACGTGACAAATAGCCACATTAGCCACCATAATGGCAGTAGAGTGTTGAATATCCTAAAATGTGTTGTGTGGCCATTCTAACTTTGTCAGTTCCTATGTAGAGAGGCACTTTCCATCATTTTCAACAGACTGCATTGCAAATTGATTAACCCCCCCCTCTTTCTCTCACGCGAGATCCACCCGGGAATGGGGCCGTATGAATCCCTTCCCTGGTGTATGGATACTTGACAGCGCTTCTTCCTTTCCTACCAAGCCCGCTTATGTTGACAAGCCTCCGGCTGGCTGGCTGATGTCGACATAAGCGGTTAAAGCCAAAACTAACCATTTCTTGCAGCATATTTACTTGTCCACAGATATTTATAAAAAAAATAAAAATCAATTACCTTTTACCGCCCGAGGAGCTGCTGGAGGAGGTAGTTCGACTTCGACTCTCTGCTGCCGCCTCCCTCCTGACCAGCGTGAGGCGCTCGGTGGACATGCTCTTCCTGTGGGCGGGGACACACACGAGACGTCATACGGCGGCCACTGGCGTTCGCTGTCCGCGTTCACAGAGCGCACCTTCTGATGGACTGCAAGACGTCCTTCTTTGGCGAGGAGGGGGAGGACAGGAGGCGCTTGTGTTGCACGTAGCCGTTGCTCAGCGGCCTGGAGGGGAGAGCCTGCAGCAGCTGGCGCACTGGCGGCGAACACGCGAGCATGAGCGCCAAGTTTGCTAATGCCCGTCCACGTCAGACGCCATGGAGCTAACACACTAATTACAATCAAACGGTCGGTCCATTTCCTGCTCACCCTTGGTGGGCGGGGCCACACTCGCCCCTCCCAGAGACCTCCTCCCAGCAGCGTGAGCGCCCCCCGGCTGCAAGGCCGGGGGGCGCTCCTCGCAGTGGCCCAGGCGTCGCAGCGCGTCTGCCAGGGCCGACTTCAGCAGCTGGATCTCGTCCTCCTGCAGCTGCAGCCTCTGTTCCAGGTGGGACACGCGGTCCTCCATGTCCATGTTGCTGCCCGCCGACACCGTGTCGTCTGGAACACACCTTGGACTAATTAGCGCTCGCAACATTTCACCCAGCAATTCAGGTAATGCATGGAGGAGCTTTCGGCGGAACAACAAATTACCTCACTTCTCCCCCCCCAGCCATATTTACCCAACTTTTAGACCTCCGAATTCGGGAGATGGGGGCGGGGCGGACCGGGGGGGCGGGTTTAAGGGTGGAGGAATATATTTATAGCTAGAATTAATTGAAATTCAAGTTTTTATATATATATATATATATATATATATATATATATATATATATATATATATATATATATATATATATATATATATATATATATATATAAAAAATAAATACTTGAATTTCAGTGTTCATTTATTTACACCAGGGATGTCCAAACTTTTTCCACTGAGGGCCGCACACTGAAAAATCAAAGCAAGCGGGGGCCATTTTGATATTTTTTATTTTAAAAACCAATACAATATATGTATAAAAAAGATACATTTAGGCCTCCACTCAGACTTGATCCCGGGGACCCCAAAAGGTTTTGGTCAAAAAAAATATTAAAAATGTGTCATTATTTAGTATTATTATTATTATTATTATTATTCAAGGTTTAAATCTCTAGATCAACATTAGGTCTGTCTGTCAATAGAAAGCTTTTAAAGATTTAAGTTGTATCCCATTTTTGTCAAGGAAAACCGTGTTTTTTTATGGAAAAAAACACAAAATATGCAATATTTTCCCCCAATAACATTTTAAAGTGGAATATTTGAGATTATATAATACTTGGAGTCTTAAAAAGGTCAATAACTCATAACAACATTGATTTTAATTCATTATTTTTTTGAGCAATGACACTTAAAAAAAAGAAAGTCCCACTAAAATTAAAAGGGTACTGCTCAGTAAAGTTTAAAAAAATAAATCCAACATTTTTTAAAAACTTTTACCACAATAGTCTCAAGATCAACTTCAGATCTATCCGTCAATTATAAGTTTTATTGTTGTTTATGTTTTTTGTTTGTTCGTTTTAGGCACTTCTTTAAAAAACTTTGTTTTTTTAAATGGCAACCAAAAAATATGCAACATTTTCCCCCCAAAATATCTCAAAGTGGAATATTTAATGTGAAGTAAATGGAGCCTTGAATAGGTCAATAATTCATAATGACATTGATTTTGATTCATTATTATTTTTTATAGAAAGAAACAGCCTGCATGGCAGCTTTTAGAGTAAATAATGCAACATTTTCTTGTTACATTTCACCTGTTTGCTCTTTTATACCACTTTTTATGTTTTTAATTTTTTTTTAATCGTATTTTTAGAATGTGCCGTGGGGCCGTTAAAAAATTACCTGCGGGCCGCAAATGGCCCCCGGGCCGCACTTTGGACATCCCTGATTTACACATATACACACACACAACACTCCTCTCTACTACTTGCCGTAGATTTGAAGCAATGCATGATGGGAATCCGGATGTTGTGTGTCAGTGTATTAACGTGCCGGCTGGAATAAACACACGCTGAGAAATAACTCCGTGCCTGCCTACTTTATGGGTTATAGATAAACCTATGGATAACGGAGACATATATAATAGTCTCCTTCTTGTTGTGTGTGCAGTTGCGCACTGAGCTCCAAAAGCCGTAATGTTATAACGTGACTGGGCCGGCACGCTGTTTATATGGAGGAAAAGTGGACGTGACGACAGGCTGTCCTCACTCAGGTCCGGCTGGAAATCGGGAGAAATTCGGGAGAATGGTTGTCCCGGGAGATTTTCGGGAGAGGCACTGAAATGAATGGCAAGTATGCCCCCAGCCCCCACCCCACAAGTGTCCCAATACTTTTGTTTATGCAGGACAGGAGAGGTGTTAAGTTTCTGCAAGCGGGAAAGAAGAGGTCGGAGGAAACGCCACCACGTTGAATAATTCAGTTTGTGCGTGGAACAAACACTAAAAGCGACTCTTTTGTCCTTCAGAGGAGAAAAGACACGGAAAGGAATACATATACAGTCGTGGTCAAAAGTTTACATACACTTGTAAAGAACATAATGTCATGGCCGTCTTGAGTTTCCAATAATTTCTACAACTCTTATTTTTTTGTGATAGAGTGATTGGAGCACATACTTGTTGGTCACAAAAAACATTCTGAAGTTTGGTTCTTTTATGAATTTATTATGGGTCTACTGAAAATGTGAGCAAATCTGCTGGGTCAAAAGTATACATACAGCAATGTTAATATTTGGTTACATGTCCCTTGGCAAGTTTCACTGCAATAAGGCACTTTTGGTAGCCATCCACAAGCTTCTGGTTGAATTTTTGACCACTCCTCTTGACAAAATTGGTGCAGTTCAGCTAAAATTGTTGGTTTTCTGACATGGACTTGTTTCTTCAGCATTGTCCACACGTTTAAGTCAGGACTTTGGGAAGGTCATTCTAAAACCTTAATTCTAGCTTGATTTAGCCATTCCTTTACCACTTTTGACGTGTGTTTGGGGTCATTGTCCTGTTGGAACACCCAACTGCGCCCAAGACCCAACCTCCGGGCTGATGATTTTAGGTTGTCCTGAATAATTTGGAGATAATCCTCCTTTTTAATTGTCCCATTTACTCTCTGTAAAGCAGCAGTTCCATTGGCAGCAAAACAGGCCCAGAGCATAATACTACCACCACCATGCTTGACGGTAGGAATTGGTGTTCTTGGGATTAAAGGCCTCACCTTTTCTCCTCCAAACATATTGCTGGGTATTGTGGCCTAACAGCTCAGTTTTTGTTTCTGACCACCAGTGTTGGGTTAGTTACTGAAAACCAGTAACTAGTTACAATTACTAGTTACTTTATTTCAAAAGTAACTCAGTTACTAACTCAGTTACTTACACCAAAAAGTAATGCGTTACTGTGAAAAGTAACTATTTAGTTACTTATTTTTCCGCCCTTTTTTTAAGGCTCCCATTAATGCCCTTTTAGCCTCCATTTCAGTACTGTTATTGCACTGGAGAATAATACAATCTGTTGATCAACTTGACATGCATTTGCATCACTGAACTCAGAAAGCAATGTGGTCTACATACAACACACAAACAATGTGGTCTACATACAACACACAAAGACAAAGATATGTTTCAAAGGGCCAATTTATTTCAGGCCAGAAAAAAATGACAAAACTATTTTAAATAGCTGCAACATAATGGCACTTTAACTTTAACTCTAAGTAGATAGGATCTTTGATCCAAGACACAACTTACATTTAACTAAAATGTTATTTTCTTTGTGCTCGACAAAAGAAAAGTATTGAGAATGTCTCCATGTTAAAAAACTCGACTTCTGGCTTCATCATGATGTCTTGTTAGTTGTTATGAGAGTAGCGTATGTGTGTGTGTGTGTGTGGCCCTTTAAGATATGACAACATGTGAGGTGAGTGACGTCAGTGAGTGAGTGGGCGAGAGAGGTGAGGGAGCGGCGACAGTGAGTGCGTGCAGGTGTTCTAGCTTGGTGGATGGCTGTGTCCAATAAAGTCACAAAGTTGCAACAAACCGCCGGGCTCGTCATTCACCCTCAGCTGTAAAGACCCTCTTCCGGGTAAAGTGAAGGTTGTTAGCCCCGAAGTACGGCTCTGGGGGGCTCTGTGGGGAGGCGTGCTTTCCCCCACCCACAGAAAGCACGCCTCTTATTTTCCACCGGAGCGCTCCAATAAAACATTCCCTTCGGGGTCGCGGGGGGTGCTGGAGCCTATACACAGCAATATGTTTGGAGGAGAAAAGGTGAGGCCTTTAATTCCAGGAACACCATGCCTGCCGTCAAGCATGGTGGTGGTAGTATTATGTTCTGGGCTCAGCAAGTTTCAGCATTTTTATTAAAAATGTCCACTATATAAAATATATAAACATATGAAATATATATCATATACAAGTATAGTAGGGTTGCAGTTACCAATTTTAATCATTGAGTACAGTAATCTGTCGATTATTGATTTAATTGAGTAATCGTGTGTTTTTTTTTCTAATAAATGATCATCAACATTGAAATTGGACTGCTGACATGCATGCATTAATAATAGGAATGTCTGATAATGGCTTTTTGCCGATATCCGATATTCCGATATTGTCCAACTCTTTAATTACCGATACCGATATCAACCGATACCGATATCAACCGATATATACAGTCGTGGAATTAACACATTATTATGTCTAATTTGGACAACCAGGTATGGTGAAGATAAGGTACTTTTAAAAAAAAATTATAAAATAAAATAAGATAAATAAATTAAAAACATTTTCTTGAATAAAAAAGAAAGTAAAACAATATAAAAACAGTTACATAGAAACTAGTAATTAATGAAAATGAGTAACATTAACTGTTAAAGATTAGTACTATTAGTGGACCAGCAGCACGCACAATCATGTGTGCTTACGGACTGTATCCCTTGCAGACTGTATTGATATATATTGATATATAATGTAGGAACCAGAATATTAATAACAGAAAGAAACAACCCTTTTGTGTGAATGAGGAGGGAGGTTTTTTTGGGTTGGTGCATTAATTGTAAGTGTATCTTGTGTTTTTTATGTTGATTTAATTTAAAAAAAAAAAAAAAAAAAAAAAAACGATACCGATAATGTCCGATATTACATTTTAACGCATTTATCGGCCGATAATATCGGCCTGCCGATTAATTAATTAGGACATCCCTAATTAATAGAGATAAAAAATTATTACAAAGCTCAGCTGTTTGCAGCCACACAGATCCCCCCACGGCTCTCATGTGCGCCCTATTGCAGTGAACGTGCAGAAACGACGTCAGCAAATTTAAAGTTCCTGGATTTTATCTACTTCTATTAGTTACACTCATTAAACGACAAATCAAAGCAACAGGATAAAATCGAAGATTTTTTAGAAGCAAATCAATAATTGTCGCGGCCCTAAAATATATGTAATATATGTATGTATGTAAAATACATACAATTATAAAAGTAGCTTGTACTCATTCTTGAATTTGGAAACTGTTATTTAAAATGGAAATAAAAGGTCCAACACAAACATTTTTTTGTCTTCAGCCAGCCTTCATACGTGTTGCTTTATCATCCAACATGATGACATCAGCAGTGAAAAGGAGGATTAATGAGGCAAATAATTTATTTTTAATCACAACGTGACACAGGTAGAACATAACACTGCAGCATGGCTTGGAATTATTCTACTAATATTATTCCTAACCACTCACACTTCACATGAAACTTGTTACGGACGATTACAACTAACCAAGGGAGGCGTTCACCGTCGTCGTATCACATCTCGCAGTGAAATGAGACAGGAAGCAGTGTTATTATTTCCATAACGACATGAAGATAAGAAGATGAACAATGAGGCAGCAGTTCAGCGTTCTCACTTCCTTGAGCGCTGCATACAGAAAAACTAAAGGATGCGGGGACTAATTTGATACAATTTGTACATTAAACATGCTGAAATCAATCTAATGTAGCGCAATGTTTGCTAAGACAGGGATGTCCAAACTTTTTCACTAGGTGGCCACAATAAATTGGCCAGGGGCCAAATGCAGATTGCATGTAAAGTAACAATATAAACAGTTATAAATATACAGGTACATACATATATACATATATAGATAGATACGTTTTTGATCCCGAAGGAAATTCAAGTACAACATAGTATTTATTTGCACATTGTTCAACATTTATACATACATTCATACATAAGTATACATACATTCATACATAAGTATATATATATATATATATATATATATATATATATATATATATATATATATATATATATATATATATATATATATATATATATATATATATATATATATACACACACATGGATATATACATATGTATATACACTACCGTTCAAAAGTTTGGGGTCACATTGAAATGTCCTTATTTTTGAAGGAAAAGCACTGTACTTTTCAATGAAGATAACTTTAAACTAGTCTTAACTTTAAAGAAGTACACTCTATACATTGCTAATGTGGTAAATGACTATTCTAGCTGCAAATGTCTGGTTTTTGGTGCAATATCTACATAGGTGTATAGAGGCTCATTTCCAGCAACTATCACTCCAGTGTTCTAATGGTACAATGTGTTTGCTCATTGGCTCAGAAGGCTAATTGATGATTAGAAAACCCTTGTGCAATCATGTTCACACATCTGAAAACAGTTTAGCTCGTTACAGAAGCTACAAAACTGACCTTCCTTTTAGCAGATTGAGTTTCTGGAGCATCACATTTGTGGGGTCAATTAAACGCTCAAAATGGCCAGAAAAAGAGAACTTTCATCTGAAACTCGACAGTCTATTGTTGTTCTTAGAAATGAAGGCTATTCCACAAATTTTTTTGGGTGACCCCAAACTTTTGAACGGTAGTGTATATTAGAGATGTCCGATAATATCGGGCTGCCGATATTATCGGCCGATAAATGCTTTCAAATGTAATATCGGAAATTATCGGTATCGGTTTCAAAAAGTAAAATTTATGACTTTTTAAAACGCCGCTGTGTACACGGACGTAGGGAGAAGTACAGAGCGCCAATAAACCTTAAAGGCACTGCCTTTACGTGCCGGCCCAATTACATAATATCTACGGCTTTTTACACACACAAGTGAATGCAATCATACTTGGTCAACAGCCATACAGGTCACACTGAGGGTTGCCGTATAAACAACTTTAACACTGTTACAAATATGCGCCACACTGTGAACCCACACCAAACAAGAATGACAAACACATTTCGGGAGAACATCCGCACCGTAACACAACAGAACAAATACCCAGAACCCCTTGCAGCACTAACTCTTCCGGGACGCTACAACATACACCCCCCGCTATCCCTTCCCCCCCACCTCTACCCCGCCCACCTCAACCTCCTCCTACTTTCTCAGGGAGAGCATGTCCCAAATTCCAAGCTGCTATTTTGAGGCATGTTAAAAAAAATAATGCACTTTGTGACTTCAATAATAAATATGGCAGTGCCATGTTGGCATTTTTTTCCATAACTTAAGTTGATTTATTTTGGAAAACCTTGTTACATTGTTTAATGCGTCCAGCGGGGCATCACAACAAAATTAGGCATAATAATGTGTTAATTCCCCGACTGTATATATCGGTATCGGTTGATATCAGAATCGGTAATTAAGAGTTGGACAATATCGGAATATTGGATATCGGCAAAAAAGCCATTATTGGACATCTCTAATATATATATAAATATATATATATATATATATATATATATATATATATATATATATATATATATATATATATATATATATATATATATATATATATATATATACAGTATATATATATATATACAGTATATATATATATATATATATATATATATATATTATATATATATATATATATACACACATTTATTGTATGTTTATACACATACATACATATACTGTATATACACAAACATATATATATATATATATATATATATATATATATATATATATATATATATATATATATATATATATATATATATATATATATATATATATTATACATATATACATTATATATACATATGCCGTCTCATCTTTGTCACACTGGACGTCTACGTTGTAGTTAGTGTGCAACTTCTATGCAATGCTTGGACAAAAGTATTGGGACACTGACTCATCTGTAGTTCTTCCACACCGAACTCATCCAAACGTGCCTTGTTTCTATAACCAAAGTTACTAAGCTACGTTCAGAGTACGGTTGTACAAGCACAACAATTCTGCTACCTCTGTAGAAAAAGGAACTACATTGTGCAACTAACCAACAGTGTTTATTCCACATTCAAAATAGTCGTACGAACACCACAACGTTAGCCTTTAGCATGACGCGGGGCAGCTAGACGAGGACGGGTGCAAAGGAGGAGACCATCGTCTGCCACACAGTTACTTTGCCCTTGAAAACACACACACGTCACATGATCATTGTCAGGAAGTGGAGAAATGACCACAGAAGAGGAGGAAGATGAAGAGGAGGGCAGACAATGGGATGGCGAGTGATGCTGAAACAGTGACAATGAGAATGATGAAGGTGGGGCTTCACTTTGGCCTACCTGTCATCATGCTCGCCTGCACCTGTCAATCAAACGGTCAGTCCGCAGAACAAGAGTCAAGAGAGGCGGCTCGTCCACTCAGCACAATTCGCCCCCACACCCTCCCCCTGGCCCCACCCTGTGTGCTTGGTCACTCTCTCTCTCTCGACCCTTCCTCAGGCTTCCCCTACATCGACCACGGCCACTTTCACCCTTTCCCCCTCTCTTCCACTACTCCTTTAAGTCCCGCCCCCTTCTCTGTTTCCTTAACTACAGCAGGGAGGATGGAGGCAGCATCAGCATCAGCATCAGCATCAGCAGTACAGCCAGGAGCCACCAGGGGGCAGGGCTGCAAGCCAACATGAATGACTTTAGCACAAACACACAACTTCTTAACTGCCCCCTTATTAAAACAAATCAGAGCACCACTAGAGGGCAGCATTTTGACATATCTGGTGTCGATCTAAATTAGGGATGTCCAAAGTGCGGCCAGGGGGGCCATTGCGCCCTGCAGCTAATTTTTTTTTACAGCTCGTAGAAAATTTTAAAAGTAAAAAACAACAACTTAAAAAGTAGAAGAAAAAATAATGGATATAAATGTAACAAGAAAATGTTGCGATATTGACAAAGTTTTACTTTAAAAATGTCAGTGCTCTAAAAGTAATAATTGATTAAAATCACTGTTTGCATGAATTATTAACTTTGAAATATTTTTTGAAGACGATGAGGTGGCGACTTGTCCAGATCGCTGCTGGGATAGGCTCCAGCCACCCCCGCAAACCCGAGAGGGACAAGCGGTAGAAAATGGATGGAAAATATTAAATTTTTTGTGTGTTTGCCATATAAATAAAACAATGTTTTCTTTGGCAGAAAGGTCATACAACATCCATCCGTCCATTTTCTACCGCTTGTCCCTTTCGGGGTCGCGGGGGGGTACTGGAGCCTATCCCAGCTGCACTCGGGCAGAAGGCGGGGTACACCCTGGACAAGTCGCCACCTCATCACAGGGCCAACACAGATAGACAAACATTTACACTGATATTAAGAAAACATGAAAAAATATAATCGACAGATAGATCGGAGTTGATCTAGACCAGGGGTGTCCAAACTTACGGCCTGCGGGCCAAGTGCGGCCCCGCGGCGTGCTCATTTTGGCCATGAGTCTAATAAACAACATGGCCTGCCTCAAACCTAATTTGAAATAGCTGACAATAAAATTGCTGAAGCTTTGTTGCCACCTTGCAGGCGCCGTGAGTGTATCGGCTTAATGACCATGCGTTGCACTTTGAAGTGTTTACAGCACAGCATTTTTATAAAACAACCTTTCCCGCTCAGGGCGTAAATAAACCAACACAAAAAGTCAACACACATGGTCAAACATACCCCAACCTGCTCACTGAACTGTGTGGATATTATAGAAAACGTCCAAGCACAACACACAATTAAATCCCCTGCAATCCATACTGGGAAAAATGCTAAACACTCTCTCCACACTTATCCATGTTTGGCGCATTTTAGCTGCTTGACATTTCTGATGGATTACAAAACTTTAAAGAGGTCGTCACGGAAGTAAACAAGGTAGAAGTCGAACTTTCACAAACTCTTAATACTCTTAATTATTATTCATTTTTATGTTATTATTATTTTTACTAGTACTGTATTTATAATATACATTTTTTAATTACGTATATGTACGGGCTATATATGTGTGTATAAATATATTGTTACATTACATGCCCCTGGCCCAACGCAACGCCCAAGTCAACTAGTGATTTAAACATTGAAAGTAAAAGTAATATATATTGATATTTTTTAACACTTTGATGAGTGGGACACTTTTGGCTACATGAGACCTTTAGTCTGATTTTTTTAAATTGCTCCAAAAAATAATAATGAACCAAAAACAATGTTGTTATGAATTATTGATCTATTGAGGCTGCAATTACTTCACATCCAATATTCCACTTTGAACATTTTTGGGGGAAAATATTGCTTATTTTGTGTTTTCTTTGACAAAAAAGGGCATAAAACATAAGAAAAATGTAAACTTTATGTCAAGAGATAGATCTGAAGTTGTACAATAGGTAAGCATTGAAAGTAAAAAAAATATTGATATGACTTATTTTTAACCCTTTAATAACCGAGTGAACCTTTTGGGTCCCCTGGACCTTTAACATTCACAAAAATTGAGGGAAACCCTGCCGGTTACAAAATATATTGCATTTGTTTTGAAAATTAATAAAATTAAAATGTGGAAAAAGTTTGGACACCCCTTATTTAAATCATCAATATCAGTATCGACTTAATACTAGCATAATATGATCCATGTTTTTTTTTTACTATGTTGCTATGTTTATTTAAACAAATCTGGGGTGTTTTTGTTGTGTTGTTCATATTGTTACATTGTTGATATTGTTTATAAACTCAAGGAACATGTTCTTAAACACAGGCAGGACGGCAAAAACCACAAACAAAATCGTGCTTCAAGGATCTTGACAAATTTGGAGTAAAACGATATCGGCGATACTGGCCCTGTATTTCTTGGTACTCGACGATTCCAAAATATGCAGCATGGCTCCTGATGAAAGAAACTGTCAGTTAGCTGAAGAAATAAATAAATGTTAAAAAAAATCAGACATCTCACCGATAAAGAGCTGGAGTAAACATTAAAAAAGGGCTATTGCCGCCGTTGCACTGCAGGGTTTATGTGAGTCGGCCACCACCAAAAATTTCAGGACCCCCAAAATGTACAATGTTTCGCCATACCGGACACGCCTGGAAAATATGGGGATTTTTCGTGCATGTTAAGGACCTCAAAAAGGCATCCCTATTGAATGAGGGCCCTCTTTCAATAGGGCCCTGGCAGTGCTCTGTGCTTCCCTTTTGGGGCTTGCTCCGCTGTTAGGGCCCTAATATAATACAGTATATAATAGAAAATGGATGGATGGCAAATTTTAAAAAAAATAAAATTAAAATTAAATTTAAAAGTAAAATTAAATAGGATAACAATAAATAAATAAATGCAAATATTAAAAACATTTTTATTGAATAAAATAATAAAATAAAATAATACAATTAAATTAAATTAAAAAAGTCACTTCAGAAAATTATCATCATTTGTAGCAATTAGGATCAAGATCTTAACTTGTGAAATCGAGTTATTAACGTTTCTTGTTTTGTGGCGAATCATCAGATCAAAGTTTGGTGCCATGCCGAGCCCACACCCTGTCTTTTGCAAAAAAATGTTTCCAATTTATCATCACCCATCAGATCAGTATCCGTCTCTGATCAGCTAAAGCGCAGAAATGACAGTTAGATTAGATTGGTGATGGCGTTGGGCAGTTTTCGCCATGAGGCCCCCCCCCCCACTTTGAGTAGATAGAAACAGGTACGGACCAGGCTGTCATCATCATAATTTCTACCCAATAAGATCAAGATCTGAATTTTTGTAGCCGAGTTATTAACGTTACATGTTTTGTGGCGAATCATTGTATCAATGTTTGGCGCCGTGCCACGCCCACATCTAATGGCGTATGCAAAATTTGTTTGCCACTTATCATCGCCTCTAAGTGTAGTATCTGTCATTTTAACCGCGACTCATTTGGAGGAATTAAAGTTAGACCCCTATTTTTTCCTGGAAAATGGCCAAAAAACTTTCCGGAGCAAAGTTTGGCGTCATACCACGCCCACATCTTATGGCGTAGGAAAATTTGTTTAAAATGTATCGTCGCCTGTATGTGTTGTATCAGTCATTTTAACCGAGACTCATTTGGTCTAAGTCCCTCCGAGGAGTTCGCCAATAAAATGGAAGACGAAAACCAAAACGGGCAACTTCCTGTTAGTTTTTAGGTATAGGTTCCTGAGACTTTTATGTGCGACTCGTCATGATAGACGTCTCCTGCGATTTTTGTGTCGATACGCAAAACTGGCTAATTTTAAAGGCCTACTGAAACCCACTACTACCGACCACGCAGTCTGATAGTTTATACATCAATGATGAAATCTTAACATTGCAACACATGCCAATACGGCGGGGTTAACTTATAAAGTGAAATTTTAAATTTCCCGCGAAACTTCCGGTTGAAAACGTCTATGTATGATGACGTATGCGCGTGACGTCACGGAGTGAACGGAAGTATTCGGACACCATTGGATCCAATACAAAAAGCTCTGTTTTCACCACATAATTCCACAGTATTCTGGACATCTGTGTTGGTGAATCTTTTGCAATTTGTTTAATGAACAATGAAGACTGCAAAGAAGAAAGCTGTAGGTGGGATCGGTGTATTAGCGGCGGACTACAGCAACACAACCAGGAGGACTTTGAGATGGATAGCAGGCGCGCTAGCCGCCGACCACACCTTGACTTCCTCCGTCTCCGGGCCGCCGACCGCATCTATGATCGTATGAAGTCCTTCGTCGCTCCGTCGATCGCTGGAACGCAGGTGAGCACGGGTGTTGATGAGCAGATGAGGGCTGGCTGGCGTAGGTGGATAGCTAATGTTTTTAGCATAGCTCTGTCGAGGTCCCGTAGCCAAGTTAGCTTCAATGGCGTCATTAGCAACAGCATTGTTAAGCTTCGACAGGCTGGAAAGCATTAACCGTGTAGTTACATGTCCATGGTTTAATAGTATTGTTGATTTTCTGTCTATCCTTCCAGTCAGAGGTTTATTTATTTTGTTTCTATCTGCATTTAAGCACGATGCTATCATGTTAGCTCAGTAGCTAAGTGTGTCACCGATGTATTGTCGTAGAGATAAAAGTCACTGTGAATGTCCATTTCGCGTTCTCGACTCTCATTTTCAAGAGGATATAGTATCCGAGGTGGTTTAAAATAGAAATCCGTGATCCACAATAGAAAAAGGAGAAAGTGTGGAATCCAATGAACCCTTGTACATAAGTTACGGTCAGAGCGAAAAAAGATACATCCTGCACTGCACTCTAGTCCTTCACTCTCACATTCCTCATACACGAATCTTTCATCCTCGCTCAAATTAATGGGTTAATCGTCGCTTTCTCGGTCCGAATCACTCTCGCTGCATTGTAAACAATGGGGAAATGTGAGGAGCCCTTCAGCCTGTGACGTCACGCTACTTCCGGTACAGGCAAGGCTTTTTTTAATCAGCGATCAAAAGTTGCAAACTTTATCGTCGATGTTCTCTACTAAATCCTTTCAGCAAAAATATGGCAATATCGCGAAATGATCAAATATGACAAATAGAATGGATCTGATACTCCCGTTTAAATTAAAAAAAAAACATTTCAGTAGGCCTTTAAAGCTGGCGCTAGGGAGCCAATTTTGAAATGTCATTTTCGGGACCACCAAAATATAAAATCTTTCGCCACCTGCAAAATATGGGGACTTTTCTGGCATGTTAAGGGCCTGAAAAAGGCATCCAAACATAAGGAAGACAAAACACAGCAATTTCAATAGGGAAACACTCCTAGTTTTGGAGCTCACTGCTGCCCCCCAAGGGAGGAGGGGGTATTAATACAAGAAGGTGCAGCATCACCTAAATAGCTTTGAATCAAAGCATTGAAAATTAAGAAAAGCACATATTCGTGGAACAAGTCTGTGTTTTGATGTTTTAGAAAACCATAACTTCCCGTTTAAGGCAATCATTTCCTGAAAATGTAACTTGGGGGAGAATTTATAGTGGCCTAGCTATAAAGCTATGGCTGTCATTTTAAGGAAAGTCCAGTCGGGGGTCAAGGGGCGTGGCCTAAGAATGAGACAGTTCCTGTAGGAGGTAATTGGTTCCAGGGAAGACAGATGGCAGATAAAGAAGGGGAGGACATGATTGATGCTCCACTCTCAGACAAAGGTGTCAAATAGCAAACACTAACGCCGTCAACCGCAGCTGTGGAAGCACTTGAACGCAACACTGCATGACCACGTCAACGTCGGCTCGCACATAGCATGTGCTCTCGTAGCTTGTTTGATAGGCACATGCACCATCTTGGACAACGCACCGACTCCCGTGAAGCCTTGCTCCCTCACCACCTGCCCCTCAATATGTCCCTCACACATAGTGGGCATTGAATGCAACATTTCAACCATTCTCTAACCTGATTCAACAACGGAACACACAAAATACGTGCAAGAGTTAAAGCCCTACTTAAGAACTTTCAGTTTTGGGTCGATTTTGGCGGCGCCAGTGGACCAAAGATGTAGTGATTTGCCTAAAGCGGGGGTCGGCAACCCAAAACGTTGAAAGAGCCACATTGGACCAAAAATACAAAAAACTAATCTGTCTGGAGCCGCAAAAAATGAAAAGCCGTATATAAGTCTTATAATGAAGTCAACACATGACGTAAGTGTCTATATTAGTCTATTATCAAAATGACTATGTGTCGCAGGCTGAAGCAAATCTTCGTTGACAAGAAATTTTTAAATTTTATATTAATTCTACACATTTTTACATCATTAGAAATCATTAGTAAATCAGAGGCTACTTAGAAGGTGAGATAACTCCTGGAAATTACTGTCTTTTAATGGCCAAAGGTATAGATTTGTGTCCAAGTTAAAGGAAACGGCAGGCTGTCTTCTTTTAATAGATTCATTACAATCTTTGGCAAGCTAGGTAATGTTTGCTGTGGTCTGGAACAACATGGCACACAAACAACTATCTGACATGCGGCTAATATTGCCTACAGATAATGAATACAAAACTAAATGACATACAAAGAGGATAAAAGTAAAGGATATTAAATTAGCTGAAATATACCTACAAATGAGGCATAATGATGCAATATGTACATACAGCTAACCTAAATAGCATCTTAGCATTGATTAGTTTGCAGTCATGCATTGACCACTATGTCCCACTACGGACTGGACTCTCACTATTATGTTGGATCCGCTATGGACTGGACTTTCGCTGATATGTTGGATCCACTATGCCTGGACTTTCACAATATTATGTCAGACCCACTCGACATCCATTGCTTTCGGTCTCCCCTAGAGGGGGGCGGGGGGGGGTTACCCACATGTGCGGTCCTCTCCAAGGTTCCTCATAGTCATTCACATCGACGTCCCACTGGGGTGAGTTTTTCCTTGCCCTTATGTGGGCTCTGTACCGAGGTTGTCGTTGTGGCTTGTGCATCCCTTTGAGACACTTGTGATTTAGGGCTATATAAATAAACATTGATTGCTTGATTGATTGATTGACCAAATATGCCTGATTAGCACTCCAACAAGTCAATAACATCAACAAAGCGCACCTTTGTGCATTCACGCACAGCATGAAACTTTTGGTGGACAAAATCAGACAAAGGAGTGGAAGATTTTACATGTAAACAAACTGTTGCGTCACAGTCCACACTATGATGAGTTCAAGGACCGCCGAAATTAGTAGGACAAATCGATGTTCCCAAAATCCTCTCATCACTGAAGTATACACACAAACATATTGACAGTGGGCTTTCGAATAATTGGGAAGGTTTGTGTCATGTTTGTCCTCAAACAAAAAACATACTAAAACCAAAAAAAATATTCTTCCTCCATCTTTTTCCATTTTCATCCATCCATCCATTTTCTACCGCTTATTCCCTTCGGGGTCACGGGGGGCGCTGGAGCCTATCTCAGCTACAATCGGGCGGAAGGCGGGGTACACCCTGGACAAGTCGCCACCTCATCGAAGGGCCAACACAGATAGACAGACAACATTCACACTCACATTCACACACTAGGGCCAATTTAGTGTTGCCAATCAACTTATCCCCAGGTGCATGTCTTTGGAGGTGGGAGGAAGCCGGAGTACCCGGAGGGAACCCACGCAGTCACGGGGAGAACATGCAAACTCCACACAGAAAGATCCCGAGGCCGGGATTGAACTCACGACTACTCAGGACCTTCGTATTGTGAGGCAGACGCAATAACCCCTCTCCCACCGTGCTGCCTTTCCATTTTCAAGTATTTTTAAAAAATGCTCCAGGGAGCCACTAGGCACTCCTTAGTGCCAGTAGACACTAAGGAGCCGCATGCGGCTCAAGAGCCACGAGTTGCTGACCCCCGGCCTAAGGGAAGACCACATTTCCCATGAGCGCATGTAGCGCATATAGCGTCAAACTGACACGATAATACCGTAATGATTTAGTATGACTGATCTTTCCACTGTGGTCGTGTCAGTGTGGAACTGCGAACTATCACGGTGGTGGCTATTTATTGCTACCACGCAAATTTCCAAAAGCTTACATTAGCATTATCATTTTGATTTGAGCATCGAAAGGTATTTACTAGTAAAGCAAGAACAGAGCCAAGGCAGCATCAATCGGCAATCCCTCCCCATCTTTGAGCTCACGCCAGCAAGTGAAAACCAGGGCACTGTTGATCCTGACTGTCCTTTTACCCAGGTAGCCTCCCTTTTTCTTTTTTTTTGTCTCCTCAAACAAAACTTTTCATTTCTTTGGTTCTTTCGCAGCTTCGGCCATGATAGCAGTAATTGGACGTAGGCGTTCTTCTTCTTCTTCTTTTAGTTTTCTACCGGCATATAGGCGTTCGCATTGACTTCTGTCTTTTTAACGAATGGGAAAGGGGGGAAGTGACGTACTGTATGCCTTAAAGCAAGTCAGCACATTTGTAGTTTTTTGTGTGGCAGAGTTCCTGCCATCCTCCTCAAAGTCGCCAAGTGCCAGTGAAAGTGATCCAGACCCCCTCAGGCCATTACAGAGGTGTCATTCAAAGTCCATGTGTCGTCCCAAAAGTTATGAAAATATTTTATGAAGGTTGAAAAGTTACTTAGTGCTGCTTTAAATCTACTTCACAATCAGTCAACGGCAGCGTTTCTTAACAATGGGGGAGCGCTTCCTAGAGGGCTGCCAAAACGTATGCTTTCCAGTTGTGGTCCATTTGGGTCGCAGCAGTACTCGGTTGTAATACCTTTTTTCCACCACTTGTGGCAATAATGGCAATCTCCAACAAACTGAAGAAGTCTGGAGCTAAAGTCATGGAGAAGTTTCTTAAGCGCAAAAAATACGACTAAATGACTACATTTTTGACAGTTTAGTTAATAAACATATTATTATTAATTTAGCTTATTTATTTTAGCACAACATATATGTAAATTTTTTTCATCAGTTATTTATGAGTTCCTTCTTATGCAGTATATTTGGTTAGTACTTATTTTTTTCTAATCAGCCTAACCTAAGCCCAGGGTTTATGTATTAAATAAATAATAATATTTGCGATAAACACATGCTTACTTAACATTTGACAATGTAAAAAACTGTAAGTATGTTAGATATAATTATTAAATATGACTACAATCAAAAGTAAGATAACTAATTTAGTGTTAATATTTGAGTGGGCTCCCTTTGTAGTGGAAAAGTTGGGACCTGAGGTCAAAAAGGTTAAGAACCCCTGGTCTAGAGATTAAAGCGCCACCTGTTTATAGTCACATTTTATTTATCAAGTTCATTTAGCGCTTTGCAGCAAATAAGCAGCGCTTATTCAAAGCTAGCAAGTCTCCGTTTGCTCACGCTGGGTATTTTAAGTTTATTCACTTCCTGTGTTTAAGTGTTTCTAATTGAGGAAAACTTAACAGAAAATGTAAAAAAAAAATGGATGAATAGTTTATGCAGTGATAAAGGAAAGAAAAGAAAGAAAGGGGGTTGAAATAAAATGTGAATACTAATAGCCAAAAATGAGTAATAAATACAGGAGCTTAAACCAATTCCTCCTGTTTTTGACGACTGCTGTATGATAGTAGGGATGGGCGATACGGCCTAAATTATCTGTATCGCCATATACACTATCTTGCCAAAAGTATTTGGACACCTGCCTTGACCCACATATGAACTTGAAGCTCCATCCCATCCCATTATATAATGGTGTGTGTGTGTGGTGTATGTATGATTATTTATATATATATATATATATATATATATATATATATATATATATATATATATATATATATATATATATATATACACACACATATACACAATTACACATACATATACACACGTACACACACACACGTATACATACATACATACACACACACACACACACACATATATATATATATATATATATACACACACACACATTCATATACATATATGTATATATATACACACATATATACTACATATATTTTTTTTGGGATCAATTTTTGATTTTGTTGAATCGATTAGGAATCATTACATATAAGAATCGCAAGTCATTCAAAACTCGATTTTTTCGACACCCTTACAAATTCATATAATTTATATCGTCTATATCGCGCAATTATATATAACATAGATAGGCTCCAGCGACCCCGAAAGGGACAAGCGGTAGAAAATGGATGGATACACACATGATTATTTGGGCCTTAACAATTTAATTCAAATACTTCCAACAACAACTCCAGGAAAAAAACAGCGATGTCAATCAATAAGTGAAGTTTTTTTTCAAATACTATTACAATGAAATATGATGAATACCATTTGCAGGCTCATGCATCGTGTCATGTGACGCCACTGGCTACAAATTTGACATCCGAATCAACATAAATTAGTCAACATCTGCATTTAGGATCATCAAAAATATGACTTTCAAGGATAATTTACATATGATATAATTGAAGTGTCGTTCAGTGAGTATTTATGTTTCAGGAGACATTTATTTCCGGTCTCCACAATAATGGCATGGCAGGTATCTCCATAGAAAATAGGCCCAAGCTGTTTTTTAGTGAGACAAATTTGGACGTTTGAGGTGCATGTTGATGTGTCCACTCACCGGTGGTGTTGTTGCAGTACTGCAGCAGCAGGTTGGTGCTGTCGTACAAGCTTCCACACGACGACATCATCCTCTCAGACTCTCTCCTATCCATCTCTCTTCTATCCACCCTTGCCTTTCTTCCACCCTCCTCCGTCACCCCACTGTTGTCCTCCCCACGCTGACCAACACTTCGCACCTTCACCTGCTCGCTACTTCAAGTTACACTGCCAAGACCAGATACACTTCCGCTCTGCCCTTTCAAAGTACTTCCACTCGATGTACACATAAATGCTTGTAGGCAAACAAAGGCAGCTTGATGCCATCAAATAATGCGTTTAAATCGAGACTATTCGCAATAAAAAAAAACGCTTCCATGCACTTGACTTTAAACACTATGAATCCCAATCCGTCGATAACAAAAGCACGTACTTTGTTTTGAAAAGCGAGCAATTTCTTGGGTGCTTCCGCCCACTTGATTAGTCATCCATCTGCCTCGCGTACAGTTGTTTCCATGGCAACAAGCGTCCAAGTCTGTCCAGGCTCATGTTAACGGCGAGGTAAATAGTGACCATTGGCGGGTCTTTTTTTCCCCAAAGACACACACCGGAAGTGCTGGGGTCGCCTTTCTCACCTGGTGTGATGGAAAGTCAAGTCGAATGATGTCACCAGTGAATAATTCACACGTGTTTCGGGTTTAGTAATTGACGCCCAGGGCTCCTGTGACAAAGTGAGACATTTAAACGACCTTTTAAAGCGTATCGTCACAACTTAAAATTAATTCAACCAAACTGTTCTTTTTTTTTTTTTTTTAAATATATAATAATAAGAAGACAATGCATGACTATTTGGAATTCATAATGGCACTTTAAAGTAATTTAATTGAGTAATTTAGATATTGTAGTTTTAACACGGTTTAATCTCACTAAACTAAGGCTGCATCTCTCCACGGTGACCACTGGGGGACAGCAAAACGTCACAAAATACTTTATCTTCCCAAAATTGCCAACTACCGTCGTATTATTATGTTATTATTACCATTAATTACAAAACCTGTGACAATTCGGACGTTTTATAAGAGAAAACTACAATGAAAATATCAATTGTCGTGAGCCTCACATACGATACTTCCTGGTATAGCTGCGCATGCGCACGGTGACGTAATTTGTTTCCTTCACGTGACTGCCATAACGCTTCCGGTTGTGAAAAAATATATAAACGTTCAAACTGAACTGACGTGTCGCTTTCAACTTTCAGTTTCACTTTCACGTCATTAGTGAAGAATTTCAGACCCCTTCGAAGTTACATTTTCCCCTGGCATTAGTCGAAGAAGCAGGACGTTTAATTGCTTTCTCAGCGGTAAGTAAGTTTACGTACAGTCTGTAACATTAACATTATTTTAGAGGAAATGAGTTCACGCTTTTCGTTGTTCGATGGTCAAATAACACAGACAATAGTACGTTTAAATAATACAGTTATAAAAGTAAGCTTCATGGCTGCAAACAGCAGTACATTATTATTTAGCATGTTATTATTCAAAATGTTACTTGCTGAAACAAGATGTTCGGCATGTGTGAAATTTTACAAAAAAATAATTGATTTCCATAAAACGAGTATTATCAGACAAGTTTTCTAAATATGATTACAGTGATCTAAGTATCATATTCCTGTGATAAATATTAAGAAAGTTATGGACTTTTAAAACCAGTGAACATTTGACTAATTGTGGTCAACGTCTTCATTTCAAAGACAACAGGGCTCAATAATTCAGCTGTGAATTTTTTGTTATAAATGTCCACAAAGTTTCTTAATATTTACCCCATTAGCAAAAAAAGGTTGGTATTGTCACGCCAAATTTCTTCCCTCTACAAAAACCTTCCCTCCCCCATTTACTTCCGCGTCCAATAAAATCACAAAGTTGCCGGGGGTCCTTAACCTGCACGCGACTTTCCTGTTTCCCGCCTGTACAAAAAAAAAACAATAATCGATTTCTTCAGATTCCAGCAGCTGTCAAAGACGAAGTATCCTTCCAGCGACGGGCAGTCAAAGCCGAAGTGCTATCGATCGCTGTCAATGACGTAAGAGGAAACATGACCACGGAAGTAAATGGGGGAGGGAAAGTATTTGTAGAGGGAAGAAATTTGGAACAGGAACGCTGATGGGTCGCCACAAGGTGAAAGATGGGGGAAAAAGGTAAAACGCTGGGGAAGGATGAGTAAAAAAATACAATCTAGAGGGGCCCAGTCTGGAGTGGGAAAAAACCTCCATAGCAAAGCACATATACATATTACAACATACATCTCGAGATAAATAGCAACAGAGGGAAGGGAGTGCGGGGTCACGGTGGTTGGCCGCAGCTCTCAGGCACTGAGCATCCTTTCATCACCCTTATGGGATTTGCGTCAAGGGCGTTGGATTGGGGGTGGGGGGGGTATGTATGTGTGTGGCGTATATTTTTGTGGATGCATGTTTGTGTGTAAGCCTGCAGTGTGTCTCTGTTCCGCGGCCTTGATGTCGTGCAGTCGCTAGTCCAAAGTCAACAACAACAGGTGTGTATCCATGAGGGACAAGAAGGGAGTTTGTTGTGTCTTCGCTGCACTGTCCTTCAGGAGAGTCTCGAAGCCAGGGAAACAATCCAAGTTAGAATGTTTTGTATAAAAGTGAAAATAAAATTTGCTTTTCACTCTTAATTGTCTAAGACTGGTCCTCAAACCTCTCGGGGCAGACAGTCCGATGTGATCCAAAATCACAAGTGTCCACAGTTCTGCCCGCATCCTCCAATCATCTGTGGCAGCTTTGGGGTACTTTGAAGACTGCCAGCAACTTCCAATTTGTCGACAAACCAGAGCAACGCTTACTCGAATCAGCAGATGTCCTGTTGTCATTATTCCGAATAGGTAGATATCTTCACGTCCTCGACAGAAAAGGGTCGCCAGGCACGCGGCACTCCTTCTTCTCCCAAGAGTCCGTCGTGTGTCCAGCAACAACCTCTCCGTCATGACAAGCAGGTTCCCCCAAACCCAAGATCTTGTCAATTTTGTTGAGGCCAGTTAAATACTTCCAATGTTGATTTGGAGAGCAGTGCAAAAAGAGGCAACAAAAAAGTTAAGACAAGACAAAGAAGCAAGCGGGAGAGGAAAGTGGAGCGTCCACCCTCGATGAGTGCCAGAGAGAAATAATGTGCCGATGTTGAGTGTCTGTGTTGTCTAGAGCTCAGCGGTATAACCATGTTATACTCTTCCATATCAGTAGGTAGCAGCAGGTAGCTAATGTCGTAGATGTAGATGTCGGGAACATGGTTTGTCGTGATCACAATATGCAGATGACAGCGGGAGGCACAGTGCAGGTAAAAAGGTATCTAATGCTTAGATAGATAGATAGATAGATAGATAGATAGATAGATAGATAGATAGATAGATAGATAGATAGATAGATAGATAGATAGATAGATGGATAGTACTTTATTGATTCCTTCAGGAGAGTTCCCTCAGGAAAATTTTAAACTTAAACCAAAGGCGAGTGCCCCTAAGAAAAGGCATTGAAGCTTAGGGAAAGCTATGCAAAACGAAACTAAAGTTTAAACAATTCTGGACGACAGCAAAGACTTACAGCGTGTGGAGCAGAGACGGCGTCCACAAAGTACATCCGAACATGACATGACAATCAACAATGTCCCCGCAAAGAAGGATAGCGTCCGCACAACTTAAATAGTCTTGATTGCTAAAAACAAAGCAGGCGCGGGGAATAGTGCTCAAAGGAAGACGTGAAACTGCAACAGGAAAATACCAACAAAACAGGAAAATTTAAAACTTAAACCAAAGGCGAGTGCTAGGGATGTCCGATAATGGCTTTTTGCCGATATCCGATATTCAGATATTGTCCAACTCTTTAATTACCGATACCAATATCAACCGATACCGATATATACAGTCGTGGAATTAACACATTAATATGCCTAATTTGGACAACCAGGTATGGTGAAGATAAGGTTGTTTTTTTTAAAAATAAAATAAAATAATATAAATAAATTAAAAACATTTTCTTGAATACAAAAGAAAGTAAAACAATATAAAAACAGTTACATAGAAACTAGTAATTAATGAAAATGAGTAAAATGAACTGTTAAAGGTTAGTACTATTAGTGGACCAGCAGCACGCACAATCATGTGTGCTTACGGACTGTATCCCTTGCAGACTGTATGGATATATGTTGATATATAATGTAGGAACCAGAATATTAATAACAGAAATAAACAACCCTTTTGTGTGAATGAGTGTAAATGGGGGAGGGAGTTTTTTGGGTTGGTGCACTAATTGTAAGTGTATCTTGTGTTTTTTATGTTGATTTAATAAAAAATAAAATAAAAATAAAAACGATACCGATAATAAAAAAAACAATACCGATAATAATTTTAAAGCATTTATCGGCCGATAATATCGGCAGGCCGATATTATCGGACATCTCTAGCGAGTGCCCCTAAGAAAAGGCATTGAAGCTTAAGGAAGGCTATGCAAAACGAAACTAAAGTTTAAACAATTCTGGACGACAGCAAAGACTTACAGCATGTGGAGCAGAGATGGCGTCCACAAAGTACATCAGAACATGACAATCAACAATGTCAACGCAAAGAAGGATAGCGTCCGCACAACTTAAATAGTCTTGATTGCTAAAAACAAAGCAGGTGCGGGGAATAGCGCTCAAAGGAAGACGTGAAACTGCAACAGGAAAATACCAACAAAACAGGAAAATTTAAAACTTAAACCAAAGGCGAGTGCCCCTAAGAAAAGGCATTGAAGCTAAGGAAAGGCTATGCAAAACGAAACTAAAGTTTAAACAATTCTGGACGACAGCAAAGACTTACAGCGTGTGGAGCAGAGATGGCGTCCACAAAGTACATCCGAACATGACATGACAATCAACAATGTCCCCGCAAAGAAGGATAGCGTCCGCACAACTTAAATAGTCTTGATTGCTAAAAACAAAGCAGGTTCAGGGAATAGCGCTCAAAGGAAGACGTGAAACTGCAACAGGAAAATACCAACAAAACAGGAAAATTTAAAACTTAAACCAAAGGCGAGTGCCCCTAAGAAAAGGCATTGAAGCTTAGGGAAGGCTATTCAAAACAAAACTAAAGTTTAAACAATTCTGGACGACAGCAAAGACTTACAGCGTGTGGAGCAGAGATGGCGTCCACAAAGTACATTTGAACATGACATGACAATCAACAATGTCCCCGCAAAGAAGGATAGCGTCCGCACAACTTAAATAGTCTTGATTGCTAAAAACAAAGCAGGTGCGGGGAATAGCGCTCAAAGGAAGACGTGAAACTGCAACAGGAAAATACCAACAAAACAGGACAAGACACCAAAATAGGAGCGCAAGACAAGAACTAAAACTATGCGCACGGGAAAACAGCAAAAAACTCAAAATAAGTCACGGCGTGATGTGACAGGTCGTGACAGTACACCTACTTTGAGACAAGAGCTATAGTGATGCATGCTCGGTTATGGTTTAAATTCATATCCAACAATTGCGACGACGACTTTTTATTGTCTACTGAATTCATTTTTTAATGATTTCTGCTAGTGGCGTGCCTCCGGATTTTTTCAATGAAAAAAATGCGCCTTGGCTCAAAAAAGGTTGAAAAACACTGGATTAAATGAATAATTATAATTAGCGTTAGCGAAATTAGCGGCGAATACACACACACCTCCATGTATCACTGAGGAGAGATCAGGAATGATTGACATTGTGTGTTCTTGTTCAAAGCCAAGTTTCCTGCTGGGTGCTCATCAACATGCGTGGCCGTCAGAGACGTTTCCAGCTGGGCCTGCTGCTCCTGGCCTCCCAGCTGTACCAGGCGGGCTTGAACAACATCCCCCCCGCCACCCTGGCTGTCCTGGGCCTCAACGTATACCTGTTCCTGTTCCCGGCGGCGCCGCTGATGGAGGTACGGGAGACCTGTTCCAGTTTCAGGCACTAATACACATGTCGCACTCTCACGCCGCGACTCTTGACCCCTCCTAGACTTGTGTTAGCGTCCAGGAGACGTACCGGTTGAGAGACTGGCGGCGCCTGCTTTTGTCGCCCGTGCACCACGCCGACGACCTGCACCTGTACTTCAACATGGTGTCCTTCCTCGTCAAAGGCATCCGGCTGGAGCGGCGGCTGGGCAGCGCCTGGTTCTTCTACATGGTGTCCGTCTTCTCCCTGCTCGTAGGAGTGGTCTACCTGGGACTGGAGGCGGCGCTCACCGAGCTGACACAAGACCAGTCGCACAGCATGGACTGTGTCGTCGGCTTCTCAGGTCACACGTCTAAGAAATGCAGTGAATACGCGGGTGGTTACGTCGTGAGAGAAATGGAAAAACACTTTAAAATATCCTGTTTTTGACACCCTTTAGTCCAGGGTTTTTTTAACCTTTGTGACCTCAGGGCCCAACTTTTCCACTACAAAAGGGCCCGGGGTCCACTCATATATTAACACTGAATTAGTCATCTTACTCTTGATTTAAATTACACTACCGTTCAAAAGTTTGGGGTCACATTGAAATGTCCTTATTTTTGAAGGAAAAGCACTGTACTTTTCAATGAAGATAACTTTAAACCAGTCTTAACTTTAAAGAAATACACTCTATACATTGCTAATGTGGTAAATGACTATTCTAGCTGCAAATGTCTGGTTTTTGGTGCACTATCTACATAGGTGTATAGAGGCCCATTTCCAGCAACTATCACTCCAGTGTTCTAATGGTACAATGTGTTTGCTCATTGGCTCAGAAGGCTAATTGATGATTAGAAAACCCTTGTGCAATCATGTTCACACACCTGAAAACAGTTTAGCTCGTTACAGAAGCTACAAAACTGACCTTCCTTTGAGCAGATTGAGTTTCTGGAGCATCACATTTGTGGGGTCAATTAAACGCTCAAAATGGCCAGAAAAAGAGAACTTTCATCTGAAACTCGACAGTCTATTCTTGTTCTTAGAAATGAAGCCTATTCCACAAAATTGTTTGGGTGACCCCAAACTTTTGAACGGTAGTGTATATTCAATAACTATATCTAACCTACTTGAAATATACAACCTTGTCAAATGATATGACAGCATGTGGTAAACACAAAGATTATTATCAAGGCTTAGGTCAGACTGATTACAAAAGTAATTACCGTATTTTTCGGACTATAAGTCGCAGTTTTTTTCATAGTTTGGCCGGGGGTGCGACTTATACTCAGGAGCGACTTATGTGTGAAATTATTAACACATTACCGTAAAATATCAAATAATATTATTTAGCTCATTCACGTAAGAGACTAGACGTATAAGATTTCATGGGATTTAGCGATTAGGAGAGACAGATTGTTTGGTAAACGTATAGCATGTTCTATATGTTATAGTTATTTGAATGACTCTTACCATAATATGTTACGTTAACATACCAGGCACCTTCTCAGTTGGTTATTTATGCCTCATTGTCATGACTTGGTCCTTGGGTTTTGTTTCTCCGGAAGGCAACGGAAAATTGGCGCGAGCAAGGCGTGAATTTAAATACATGATTTATTTCAACACTAACAAACTACAAAAGAGGAAGCAAACAAAAGGCGTGCACAATGGTGGAAGTTCAAAACTTGGCTATGAAAACGAAACTTGCACAAAGGCAGAAACTATGAACAATGAAACAAAAACACTAACTGTGGCATTAATAAACAAAAACTTACTTGGCATGAGAAAAAGCATGAAAAAGAGCAGCGTAGATCATCAGCATGAGGATGAACAGAGTGGCAGGAGTGTGTCAAGAGTGATGTCGCCAGGCCGACTGCCTGGCAACAATGGCCTTAAATACTAGTGACATGATTAGTGAAAACGTGAGACAGGTGCCTGACATGAGGATGTGAACCAGGTGAAACTAATGGTTACTATGGTGACAAAGCAAGGGAGTGAAGACAAGAACTAAAAAGTGTCCGAAAACCAAGCAAAACAAAAACATGATCAACACAGACATGACACTCATATAACGTACACTTATTCAGCCTGTTGTTCACTATTCTTTATTTATTTTAAGTTGCCTTTCAAATGTCTATTCTTGGTGTTGGCTTTTATCAAATACATTTCCCCCAAAAATGCGACTTATACTCCAGTGCGACTTATATACAGTATATATACACTACCGTTCAAAAGTTTGGGGTCACCCAAACAATTTTGTGGAATAGCCTTCATTTGTAAGAACAAGAATAGACTGTCGAGTTTCAGATGAAAGTTCTCTTTTTCTGGCCATTTTGAGCGTTTAATTGACCCCACAAATGTGATGCTCCAGAAACTCAATCTGCTCAAAGGAAGGTCAGTTTTGTAGCTTCTGTAACGAGCTAAACTGTTTTCAGATGTGTGAACATGATTGCACAAGGGTTTTCTAATAATCAATTAGCCTTCTGAGCCAATGAGCAAACACATTGTACCATTACAACACAGGAGTGATAGTTGCTGGAAATGGGCCTCTATACACCTATGTAGATATTGCACCAAAAACCAGACATTTGCAGCTAGAATAGTCATTTACCACATTAGCAATGTATAGAGTGTATTTCTTTAAAGTTAAGACTAGTTTAAAGTTATCTTAATTGAAAAGTACAGTGCTTTTCCTTCAAAAATAAGGACATTTCAATGTGACCCCAAACCTTTGAACGGTAGTGTATGTTTTTTTCCTTCTTTATTATGCATTTTCGGCCGGTGCGACTTATACTCCGAAGCGACTTATACTCCGAAAAATACGTTACTAATCAAATATACTGCAAAAAGGACTCATTAAGAACTGATGAAAATGACATTTTCATACAACTACGCAGTGCTAAAATAATTTAAAGACTACATTTAAAATATTTTTCTTGAATAAACAGCCAATAAAAATAAAGTACAAATGAAAACACAGTTTTAACACTTTAGTCATAATTTTTGCGCTTCAGAAACTTCTCTATGACTTTCGTGCCAGACTTCTTCTGTTTGTTTGATATTGTCATTACTGCCACAAGTGGTGGAAAAGTGTATTACAACTGAGTACCGCAGCGGCCCATAAGTGCCACAGCTGAGAAACATATATTTTTTGGCGGCCCAACAATGGGCAAGAAACACTGCTGTCGTCCTTTGATATGACACAAGTATCAAACACATTTTAGTACTGTACCGTACTTACACAACATGCAGTAACCTACTCAGTGGCCTAGTGTCTGCCCTGAGATCGGTAGGTTGTGAGTTCAAACCCCGGCCGAGTCATACCAAAGACTATAAAAATGGCACCCATTACCTCCCTGCTTGGCACTCAGCATCAAGGGTTGGAATTGGGGGTTAAATCACCAAAAATATTCCCGGGCACGGCCACCGCTGCTGCCCACTGCTCCCCTCACCTCCCAGGGGGTGATCAAGGGTGATGGCAAATGCAGAGAATCATTTGGCCACACCTAGTGTGTGTGTGACAATCATTGGTACTTTAACTTTAACCTCTGTTTGGCATGCAGATAGTGCCATCGAACCACTTCCTATTTAGTTTACCAATAAAAACAGCCAATTATTCACACTTTAAAGCAGAGAAATAGGCAAATAGGCAAGGACCTACTGTACATGAAAGCTACATGCTAACACTACTCTGATGTCGCTTCCATAGATAAAGTTTTAACGACCACTTTATGGCGACCTTGTAGGGGTGTAACGATTAATCATTTTATTAATCTATTCCTGAGATTCAGCTACTTCAATCTGCATGTTGGTTTTACGGAAGATAAGTATTGAGCCAACATTGTTTTAAAAGACAATTGATAGGTTTTATCGATACTAGAAAAAAAACCATTGAATTTAAGAACGGCAGACTTTATATGAAGTTTTAACACCTTCTAATCATTAGGATATTAAAAGCTACTTAAGTCTGTCTGCGCGACGCCATCAGTCATCAAAAAAAAAATGGCGGATAGCTACGGTGGCCGAGAAAGGTCCCAAGAAACACAGCTAAACACAGATAAAACTTTAAGCCACAAAGGACACAACGGAAGTGACAGCTGAGCAAGTTATGGCGATCAACCAGGTGTAGCTGAGGTGGAAGGTTATAAACGGTCGAACGTACATAGTATAATAGTATTAAGAAAAAGTAAACCAAGTTGTTTATGAGTGATAAAGTAGTCACACTTCACTTTTCCAATTTCGTTTATTATATTGTTTTCAACTTTCCGTCGCAGGAAGTCGGTCTGTCGCTGAAACTTGTCCTCTGTCACTTCCGTTACGTCTTTATATTGTCCTGTTTTGGCTCATAGTTGTTGTGTTGTGGCTTTATGTCAGCGTTTCTCAAAGTGTGGGGCGCGCCCCACTGGTGGGGAATAGAGACATGACAGGTGGGGCGCGAGGAACGGGAGGAAATTTCACTTTGATTTTTTTTATTTTTTTATTATTATATTCTTTGATTTTTTTTTTTACTATGCTTTCATTTTCTATACACACTGGAAATCACTTTGTGATTCTGTCTGTGAAATCCGCTATATAGATAAATGTAAATTACTTATTTTTCCTGTATGCTTTACATTTCTAGGTAGGAGCGAAAGTTTGACAGACAGCATCAGTAACTAATGGGGGCGGGGCTAAGCGGAAGCTTTGTGAATGGCGAGTCACTGTGCGAGGATTTGCTCTTTTGCAAATACATAAAAAATAGAGCCACTGCTGATGAGCTGTTCAAGATAATGGACAGTTTCCTCAAAGAACACGACCTTAAATGGGAAAACTGTGTGGGCTTTTGCTCTGATGGCGCGCATGGCAAAGTCAAGAAACGGGCTGCAGGCTCTAATAAAGAGGGTTGCGCCAAATGCGCATTGGACACAATGTGTCATTCACCGGGAAACACTCGCGTCAAGGCAGCTCAGCCCCGAATTCAATGAGGTTTTAACAGTGGCAGTGTCAAGCCTGCAACCCCGATTTGAAAAGCTGTGCAGTGCAAAACAGGCTCATTGCAGCCACTAATGCTGGAGTACTGTAAAACTCATGTTCACTTGCCCTGTCCTCCTTTTTTTGGCAAAGATTGCAAAGTGGCACTTTTATTTTCATTTATTATTGAACTTGATGCAAGTTATTTGATTTATTATTGAACTTGATGCAAGTTATAACACTTTTATTTGATTTATTATTGAACTTGATGCAAGTTATAACACTTTTTTTGATTTATTATTGAACTTGATGCAAGTTATAACACTTTTATTTGACTTATTATTGAACTTGATGCAAGTTATAACACTTTTTGATTTATTATTGAACTTGATGCAAGTTATAACACTTTTTGATTTATTATTGAACTTGATGCAAGTTATAACACTTTTGTTTTATTTATTATTGAACTTGGACGGCGTGGCGAAGTTGGTAGAGTGGCTGTGCCAGCGATCGGAGTGTTGCTGGTTACTGGGGTTCAATTCCCACCTTCTACCTTCCTAGTCACGTCCGTTGTGTCCTTGGGCAAGACACTTCACCCTTTGCCTCTGATGGCTGCTGGTTAGCGCCTTGCATGGCAGCTCCCGCCATCTGTGTGTGAATGTGTGTGTGAATGGGTAAATGTGGAAATACTGTCAAAGCGCTTTGTGAGTACCTTGAAGGTAGAAAAGCGCTATACAAGTATAACCCATTTATCATTTATATTTATAACTTGATGCAAGTTATAACACTTTTGTTTTATTTATTATTGAACTTGATGCAAGTTATAACACTTTTATTTGATTTATTATTGAACTTGATGCAAGTTATAACACTTTTTTTGATTTATTATTGAACTTGATGCAAGTTATAACACTTTTGTTTTATTTATTATTGAATTGATGCAAGTTATTTTATTTGATATTGAACTTGATGCAAGTTATACCACAGCTGCACAGTTATTTTATTTATTATTGAACTTGATTTTATTTTATGTTATTGAGTTTGAATGTATAAAACTTGATGTTACTTGATGTTCGATAAATTTGAAAATGTTAAGCTTGGCATTAGCGTTCTGTTGGGGCGATGGGGGCAGGTGGGGCTTGAAAACTCCCCCATTGTCCAAAGTGGGGGATGACAAAAAAAGTTTGAGAACCACTGCTTTATGTTGTTGTGCTGTGGCATTAGCATGTGTTTTGGCTTTTCTCTGTTTACTAAAATGGGGGTAGTAACAAATGTAGCAAGTCAAACCACTGCTCATTTAACCTGAAGAGATGTTGGTTGCACTGTATTTTCTATATTAATATTGGGTAACACTTTAGTATGGGGAACATATTCTAAGTAACAAAGACTTAATTTGGAGTTATTTGGACACTAGGGGAACATGTAAGGGTTAGGGTTACTAATAAGCAATAATTCTGAGGTTGTTGAGGGAAGACTCTTAGTTAATGGCTTACTGGCTGTATAATAAGGCCATGCGGAATAAGGCATTAATAAGTACTTAATAATGACTAAGAGTCAATATGTGACTAATTTGCATGTTAATAAGCAACTAGAGATGTCCGATAATATCGGCCGATAAATGCTTTAAAATGTAATATCGGAAATTATCGGTATCGGTTTATTTTTTTATTTTTTTATTTTTTTAATTAAATCAACATAAAAAACACAACATACACTTACAATTAGTGCACCAACCCAAAAAACCTCCCTCTCCCATTTACACTCATTCACACAAAAGGGTTGTTTCTTTCTGTTATTGATATTCTGGTTCCTACATTATATATCAATATATAT
>NC_084740.1:36093412-36098412 GCF_033978785.1 Entelurus aequoreus
TACCGCCACCAAGGCTACAGCACTAGCAAGGAAATGTACAGTACTACTGCTACTGTATTTTGCTTACTGGTGACGTGCTTCCTGTTTCTGGAATGTATTATTTTAAATGCCTCAGTTGCCTCCATTGAGTTTATGCTTAATTCTATTACATATACCAGTGATTCTCAAACTGGGGTTACGCTGGCTCCATCAAGTGGTATGTAAAAAAAACCCCACTTAATTAAATATGCAAACACAGTGTTGTTAATTACCTTTCAAACTGTGTAATGCAATCAAACTTGTTTTCGTTGAGGGCGACTTCGCATTTATGGCTGCTCTCTTTGGGTTGTTACAGTGAATATATACAGTTCAGTAGGGAAGAGAGTTACTGTATATGGCCCCATTCCTGGGTGGATCTTGCTTGAATGGAAGAGGGGGGTTGATTATTTTTGCACCGCAGTCTGCTGAAAATGATGGAAAGCGCCAGTCTACATAGCAACTGACGCTGTGGGCAAAGTTGCAATTGCCACAAAAACACATTGTAAGATGCCAAACACTGGCGGCTGGAGGAGTTAGTGCACCCCACAATTTGTCACGTTTCATGTGTCAGGTAAACAGTGACGAATGGGGCCATATGAATCTCCTTCCTACTGTATGAGTTTGAATTAGGGGTTTCAAAAATAACAAGTTAACTCATGTGATTAATTCTAAAAAATATGGCATTAATCACACAATTTATTTTTATTTAAAAAAACCATTTTTTTGCATTTAATGATTTTAAACACCTTTATTTTAAGGGAGAATGACACTTTATTTTGCCTGTCGTTCACAATCATTTTGTGAGACAAGAACACACATCTTTTTTTTTTTAGGATTTTACAGATGAAAAAACGTGTGGAAGATGCGACATAGGAGTCACCGTTGTAGCCTTCAAAACCCTCCAACGTTTTCTATATACACGGCAAGTATATATATATAATGTAGTAACAGACACCTTCATAAAAATATGTAATGTGTTTTATATACATACTGCGAGTATATATATAATGTAATAGACACCTTCATAAAAATATGTAATGTTTTATATACACACTGCAAGTATACATAATGTAGTAATAGACACCTTCATAAAAATATGTAATGTTTTATATACACACCGAGTATATATATAATGTAGCAATAGACACCTTCATAAAAATATGTAATATGTTTAATATACATACTGCAAGTATATATAATGTAGTAATAGACACCTTCATAAAAATATGTATTATGTTTTATATACACATTGCAAGTCTACATAATGTAGTAATAGACACTTTCATAACAATATGTAATATGTACAATAGTTACCGTATTTTGATCATTCTAATCAATTCCGGGACTGATTTCTTCCGCACACTGATTTTCGTTTCCATAGTAACGCAGTTCCCAAGTCTGTACATAATGTAGTAATAGACACCTTCATAACAATATGTAGTATGTTTTATATACACACTACAAGTATATACTATATATAATGTAGTAATAGACACCTTCATAACAATATGTAATATGTTCAATATTTACCGTATTTTGATCATTTTAATCAATTCCGGGACTGATTTCTTCCGCACACTGAGTTCCGTTTCCATAGCAACGCACGTCCAACTTCAGGCAACAAATGTGTGTTCCTACTTATGGAAACAAACATGAGTGTTACGCTCTAATCATGGCAGACTTGGTAGCAGACAACGCAGACAATATATTTTTGGACAAATGAGGATTCACAACCTTATACTTTTGAAGCTGAATATACTGAGGATGAACTGCCGCTTATATAAGCGAGCACAAAGAGGGTGAGACGCTGGAGCAGACGGAAGCCGAGAGAGTGAGATGAAAGCGACTCAAAGCTGCAAATGTGGAATTTGGAGACAAGCTATTTCGACATAAATGGCTTGCTTACACCAAATAAACCAGAAAAAAACGTCCCCGGCCAGCTGAACCCAAGAGATAACTGTCCATCGAGTGAGTCACACTTTATTTCGATCATGATACATGCAGCACGTCATGCGTGTGTCATGACAGACAGCATACGCATGTGCAGACAGAATACAAGCATGTATAATATCCATTAGTTTTGGAGTAATGTGTAGATAGCTAGCTATGTTTTTGTCGCCCTGGTCCATGATGGTTAACGTTATGAGCAACAACAAAAAAATCTCCTTTACTGGACTTCCCTGCTTTTTTATAGACAACGTAGCTTGTGTTTCCTCTTGCAGCTTGAGGAATACATCAGTAGAAAAGGACACAAAATAGAATACTAGCGGCTTACCTTCTTTTTCTCTTGTTTTTGAGCGCCGTGTCTACTCTATATTTTTTTGGTTTCCCCACAAAATCTGACTCTCGAAGATGCTCCTGATTTTCGGGATCGCAAGTGACTAGAGCAGGGTTCACCAACGTGGTGCCCGCGGGCACCAGGTAGCCCGTAAGGACCAGATGAGTAGCCCGCTGGCCTGTTCTAAAAATAGCTGAAATAGCAGCACTTACCAGTGAGCTGCCTCTATTTTTTAAATTGTATTTATTTACTAGCAAGCTGGTCTCGCTTTGCCCGACATTTTAATTCTAAGAGAGACAAAACTCAAATAGAATTTGAAAATCCAAGAAAATATTTTTAAAGACTTGGTCTTCACTTGTTTAAATAATTTCATTATTTTTTTTACTTTGCTTCTTATAACTTTCAGAAAGACAATTTTAGAGAAAAAATACAACCTTAAAAATGATTTTAGGATTTTTAAACACATATACCTTTTTACCTTTTAAATTCCTTCCTCTTATTTCCTGACAATTGAAATCAATGTTCAAGTAATTTTTTTTTTTTATTGTAAAGAATAATAAATACATTTTAATTTAATTCTTCATTTTAGCATCTGTTTTTTCGACGAAGAATATTTGTGAAATATTTCTTCAAACTTATTATGATTAAAATTCAAAAAAATTATTCTGGCAAATCTAGAAAATCTGTACAATCAAATTTAAATCTTATTTCAAAGTCTTTTGAATTTCTTTTGAAATTTTTGTTCTGGAAAATCTAGAAGAAATAACGATTTGTCTTTGTTAGAAATATAGCTTGGTCCAATTTGTTATATATTCTAACAAAGTGCAGATTGGATTTTATCCTATTTAAAACATGCCATCAAAATTCTAAAATTAATCGTAATCAGGAAAAATTACTAATGATGTTCCATAAATTATTTTTTTAATTTTTTCAAAAACATTCGAATTAGCTAGTTTTTCTCTTCTTTTTTTCGGTTGAATTTTGAATTTTAAAGAGTCGAAATTGAAGATAAACTATCTTTTAAAATGTAATTGTCATTTTTTTCGTGTTTTCTCCTCTTTTAAACTGTTCAATTAAGTGTAAATATCATTAATTATTAATAATAACATAGAGTTAAAGGTAAATTGAGCAAATTGGCTATTTCTGGCAATTTATTTAAGTGTGTATCAAACTGGTAGCCCTTCGCATTAATCAGTACCCAAGAAGTAGCTCTTGGTTCAAAAAGGTTGGTGACCCCTGGACTAGAGTCTTTTGGGTGTTTTCACTCCAAAGTCCAACCTTTGACCTAAACCAGGGTTGTAAAACATACCACAAACCACCTCATGTTAGTACAGCAGTTGAAGGAAATGAGTAAATCGCATTTATAACATCCTGTGATTTGATTTTGATATTATTATTCATTTCATCTTTTCATAGATTAAAATATAACACTAACGGGAGCATTTGAAAAACTGTCAAACTCAATTCCACCTATTTGACTGATGAACATTATCACATCATTTATTCAGAAAGTACAAATCTTAACAAATGAATACTATTAACCGCAACATGTAAGTGTTAAAAAACCCGTTATGATTTGTACATTTTCAGAATGTGCTCTGTCTATTTTTAAACCACCTGAAGTTGTCTTTATTTCTAGGTTATCATGCCATGATTTTACCAGTTGGGCCCACTTGGGAATACATTTTCCTCCATGTGGCCCCTGAGCTAAAATGTGTTTGACACCCCTGACCTAAACCCTTCTTCTACAAAGTCAGAATCCTTCAAATTACACTCCTCCCCCTTGGTCCGTCCCATTTTGACTGGAGAGGTCCGTACTTTCCTCATATTGCCAATATTTGGAAATGTCTGCAGGCCTGCAACGATGCACCTGGCAGACATATTTGTTAATTCCTTCAAAGTTTTCAATAAAATATCGTGATTTTAGATGAAGATGCAACCAAAACACACACCACGCAATATAAAACTACTTCTAGTCTTTTATAGGTACCATCAGCAGGCCACGCCCACATTTTGGAGCTCAAACTGGGCATTCCTAAATATGCTGAAACTTGTTAGAAAACAAGCCTAAAATCAATACTGTGCCTATTTTAGGGGAAATTCTACCTGTAAACGTCATTTGAGGTCCAGAAGTATTAAACAAGTGCCATTGTTGTCAGCGTTAGAGGGGCCTTTAAGGAAGTAGGAGAAAATTCAAGGCCTTTGGCGCGCCAACTGTAAATCTACATCAAGTTAAATGAAGGGCCAGAGGAAGCCAAAGTTGTCGTCAAAGACATTTTTACTCAACACGACACCTGCACTCCGGACAGGCTAACCTCCTCCAACCTCCGAGGACAAAGCTATGAACAATGGGAGACCGGGCTTTGTGCTCCGCCGCTCCCAGTCTGTGGAACGCTCTCCCTGACCACCTGAGGGCACCACAGACTGTGGATGCTTTTAAAAAAGGCTTAAAAACTCTTTTTTTTTTTAAAAGCCTTTTTTTTTACCTATATGCACACTATTTTTAGCTATTTGGCTGTTCTAGTTGTTATTTTTTTTAATTTTTAATTATCTTTTTAATTTTAATTTTATTTTTTTAATACACTGTAGCACTTTGAGGTTGTTTCTTCAATGTAAAGTGCTTTTTACAAATAAAAATATATTATTATTATTACTAAGGAAATAAGACGAGTCAAAGACTTGATGCAACCTGAGAACAACTTTA
>NC_084740.1:36100912-36160912 GCF_033978785.1 Entelurus aequoreus
CCAACAGGTGTGGACCTGATGATGGCCAGTATTTGTCTTTGTGTGAATAGATGCTGTGAATTAATCAACCTACTAATAAAAGTCTCAATCAATCAGTCAATCAATCCATTGTATCGAGTTGTCATACAAACCATGATGAGCAATGTGATCGCTGAAGTGTACAGTAATCCTTGTGTTCATGTATTAACTCCTTATATTTATGTAGTAACTCCTTATGTTCACGTATGCATGTCTTATGTTTGTGTATTGACTCATGATGTTTATGTAGTTACTCTTATATGTTTATGTATTAATGCCTTAAGTTAGTGTCTTAACTCCTTATGTTTTAGGGCTCATGGGATGCAGTCATTAGACTGGGTTACAAACGCGACAATGGGAAAGTCAAAGGAACTCAGCACAGATCTGAAAAAATCAATCATTGACTTGAACAAGTCAGGAAAGTCACTTGGAGCCATTTCAAAGCAGCTTAAGGTCCCGAAAGCCACTGTGCAGACAATTGTTTGTAAGTATAAAGTGCATGGCACAGTTTTGTCACTGCCACAATCCGGAAGAAAACGGAAGCTATCACCTGCTACTGAGAGAACATTGGACAGGATAATCAAGAATCAACCTAGAACCACCAAAAGCAGGTCTGCATCCATCCATCCATTTTCTACCGCTTATTCCCTTCGGGGTCGCGGGGGGCGCTGGAGCCTATCTCAGCTACAATCGGGCGGAAGGCGGGGTACACCCTGGACAAGTCGCCACCTCATCGCAGGGCCAACACAGATAGACAGACAACATTCACACTCACATTCACACGCTAGGGCCAATTTAGTGTTGCCAATCAACCTATCCCCAGGTGCATGTCTTTGGAGGTGGGAGGAAGCCGGAGTACCCGGAGGGAACCCACGCAGTCACGGGGAGAACATGCAAACTCCACACAGAAAGATCCCGAGGCCGGGATTAAACTCACGACTACTCAGGACCTTCGTATTGTGAGGCAGACGCACTAACCCCTCTCCCACCGTGCTGCCCAAATCAGTAACAAAATCGGCCTACTATCACCTCAAAAATGTAAAAAGACTTAGAGGGCTCATGTCAGCTCAAGACTTTGAAAAACGTGTACATGCCTTTATTACCAGTAGGCTAGACTATTGTAATGGTCTCCTTGCAGGTCTTCCCAAAAAAACTGTCAGGCAGCTACAGCTTGTTCAGAACGCTGCTGCTAGAGTTCTAACAAAGACCAAAAAATGTGAGCACATTACACCAATTCTTAAATCCTTACATTGGCTCCCTGTACATCAGAGAATTAATTTTAAAATCCTCCTGCTCACATATAAATCACTACATGGTCTAGGGCCGAAGTATATTACTGATATGCTCCCACTATATAAGCCCTCTAGATCACTAAGATCTTCTGAGACCAATCTGTTTGCGGTTCCCAGAGTAAACTCAAATCAAGGGAGAGCATCTTTCAGTCACTATGCAACAAATAGCTGGAATAAACTTCCTGAAGATGTCAGACTCTCCCCAACTCTGACTACTTTTAAAACTAGACTGAAAACTTTGATGTTCACTTTAGCTTTCAGCTAAATCTTTTAATCTTTTAACTTTTAATGTCCGCACTGTTTTTATTTTCATTGTCTGCATTTTAATTTTGCTTTCATTTTCTTTCATTTCACTTTGTTGTCTGTGAAGCACTTTGAGTCTGCCTTGTGTATGAAAAGTGCTATACAAATAAAGTTGCCTTGCCTTGCCTTGCCTTATGTTTGTGTAAAAACTCCTTATGTTCGTGTATTATAAAGTTAAAGTACCAATGATTGTCACACACACACTCGGTGTGGCGAAATTATTCTCTGCATTTGACCCATCACCCTTGATCACCCCCTGGGAGGTGAGGGGAGCAGTGGCCAGCAGCGGTGGCCGCGCCCGGGAATAATTTTTGGGCGTTTGTGGAATAAATACTTATGTTTATGTATTAACTCCTTAGGTTCATGTATTATCTTATGTATTAACTCCTTATGGTCGTATGTTAATGCCTTATGTTCATGTAACAACTCCTTATGTTAGGGTATTATCTCCATATGTTTATGTATTATCTCCTTATGTTTATGTATTATCTTCTTATGTTTATGTATCGACTTGTGTTTATGTATTATCTCCCTATGTTCATGTATCGGCTCGTGTTTATGTATTATCTCAATATGTTTGTGTATTATCTCCTTATGTTTATGTATCGACTCGTTGTGTTCATGTATTATCTCCTTATGTTTATGTAATAATAACTCCTTATGTTTATGTATCAACTCATTAGGTTCATGTATTATCTCATGTATTAACTCCTTATGTTTGTATGTTAATGCCTTATGTTCATGTAACAACTCCTTATGTTTGTGTATTATCTCCATATGTTTATGTATTATCTCCATATGTTTATGTATTATCTCCATATGTTTATGTATTATCTCCTTATGTTTATGTATTGACTTGTGTTTATGTATTATCTCCCTATGTTCATGTATCGACTCATGTTTATGTATTATCTCCTTATGTTTATGTACTAATAACTCCTTATGTTTATGTATTATCTCCTTATGTTTATATATTATCTCCTTATGTTTATGTATCGACTTGTGTTTATGTATTATCTCCCTATGTTCATGTATCGACTCGTGTTTATGTGTTATCTCCTTATGTTTGTATACTAATAACTCCTTATGTTTATGTATTATCTCAATATGTTTGTGTATTATCTCCTTATGTTTATGTATCGACTCGTTGTGTTCATGTATTATCTCCTTTTGTTTATGTAATAATAACTCCTTATGTTTATGTATTAACTTCTTAGGTTCATGTATTATCTCATGTATTAACTCCTTATGTTCATATGTTAATGCCTTATGTTCATGTAACAACTCCTTATGTTTGTGTATTATCTCCATATGTTTACGTATTATCTCCATATGTTTATGTATTATCTCCATATGTTTATGTATTACCTCCTTATGTTTATGTATCGACTTGTGTTTATGTATTATCTCCCTATGTTCATGTATCGACTCATGTTTATGTATTATCTCCTTATGTTTATGTACTAATAACTCCTTATGTTTATGTTTTATCTCCATATGTTTATGTATTATCTCCTTATGTTCATGTATCGACTCGTGTTTATGTATTATCTCCTTATGTTTATGTACTAATAACTTCTTATGTTTATGTATTATCTCCATATGTTTGTGTATTATCTCCTTATGTTTATGTATCGACTCGTGTTCGTGTATTATCTCCTTATGTTTATGTAATTGTAACTCCTCATGTTTATGTATTAACTCTTTATGTTCATGTACTATCTCTTTATGTTCATGTATTATCTCCTTATGTTTATGTATCGACTCGTTGTGTTCATGTATTATCTCCTTATGTTTATGTAATAATAACTCCTTATGTTTATGTATTAACTCTTTATGTTCATGTACTATCTCTTTATGTCCATGTATTATCTCCTTATGTTTATGTATCATCTCCATATGTTTATGTATTATCTTCTTATGTTCATGTATCGACTCGTGTTTATGTATTACCTCCATATGTTTATGTACTAATAACTACTTACGTTTATGTATTATCTCCATATGTTTGTGTATTATCTCCTTATGTTTATGTATCAACTTGTGTTCATGTACTATCTCTTTATGTTCATGTATTATCTCCTTATGTTTGTGTATTATCTCTTATGTTCACGCAATAACTCCTTATACTCATGTATCAACGACTTGTGTTTATAAACTAACTCCTTATATTTATGAATAACTCCAAATGTTCATGCAATAACTCCTTATACTCGTGTATCAACTACTTGTGTTTATGTATTAAGACTTTAAGACCTAATATTTACGTATTAACTCTTTACGTTCAAGTATTTACTTCCTGGATGTTTTGTTCCTATTGCTTGGACAGACTTATTCATGAGAATGGAAGAGACCATTTCTCTGTACAGTATCTCCTAAGCAAATGTGTGGGACGCTGAAAAAGACTGTTTTTGCTGGGAGGATCCACCGCAGAGTCTATTTCAATGACCGTGCATGAAAGCTGCCACGATACTGCATGAAAGCGGACATCTTTTGAATTTAAATTAGTTTAGTTTTTGTATTTCTAAATGGCATGGGTGCAGACTGAAATGCAGACACAGACCGACGCCCTGAGTCTTCCATTATTCTACTTCCAAGTGTCACCCATTGTTCAGACACATTTGAGTAAAGTCATGACAGCTCAAGGATTTACGCAAGCTTAAAATTGCCTTCCGCCCGAATGCAGCTGAGATAGGCTCCAGGACCCCCCGCAACCCCAAAAGGGACAAGCGGTAGAAAAATGGATGGCTGGATGGATACAATTATTCTTACAACCAAATAGTTGGCGTAAGAAACGGTTAAGGTTATTAACTTAACCTGATGAGTTCAACACCTGAAGAACTTGACTCTAATTATCATAATTGTACCTGTAATAAGGTAAAAAGGTGTGGCCTTACGTCATGTTTAACATTCTTCAGACAACACCGCCCTCAACGAAACAACAGCTCGTGCTAATGACTCCCAAGCAGCATTTGGAATCGTCAGCTCGCCACGTCTGCTTCATCAGAACCCTGCTGTGCTCCGTACCTGGTGACCTCCTCATGGCGGTGCTGGTCAGAAGATGGAAACGTCTTCTGCTGCTCAACGGTGTGGCGTTGGTGGCGGTGCTGACCGTGTGGACCATCATCTGCACCCGAGATTTACAAATCATTCTCCATCCACAGCTGAAGGACACGGTGTTAGTACACAACAAAGGTAGAACCAGAACCAATCCTGACAGAACTTTTTGATCATGTGACTAACTTTTGTCAGCTAACTCTCACTGTCGATTCAAACAGAAAGCATTAATAGGTGCAGACTGTATATTAAAGTTATTATTATTATTATATTATCATTACACCGCATTATCATTAGCATTACCTTAATCCAAAAGTCCTTTTATTGTTTTCCATCATCGAAAATGTGTTAGCTTTCGGTGTGGCGTTGGTGGTGCTGCAACCCAGGATGCAGAGACAGCAGGCAAAGTGCAAGTAAAACCCCTTTGATTAGGAAAAACTAAGCAGAAATAGGTCAGCAAAGAAGTGCACGGGAAGCATAAGGAATGATCTGCAGCACGTCGAGTACAAAGCAAACAAAGCAAAAATGATCCAGAAAGCAAGGACAGGCGAGGGCAGCCAGCGCTTAGACAAGAGAAGTAGTGGAGGCAACCCAGCAGGCACAAGACGTTGATTATACATACTTGTCCTTTAAAACTGACTTTGAAACATCGTTGCAAAATAGTTGTATTTGTACATTGAGACAATGTTGATGTCTAACGTTACATCCCCGTTGTTGGTTTCATTTTTTTTTTTTTTTCATTTATTTATTTATTTCAGGCAATGACAAAGACGTACAAGTTGACAAAACATAATAATATAAATTAATATAGTGCATTATTGTCCAGTTTTGCCTGAAAGGGAGTGGGAAGAAGATAACTTATTTAATCCCACCCCCAGTTCTCCATTCAGTGATTATTCACATGAGTTTCACTCTCACTTTGTTCAAGGATTATAATACAGGTGTTGTATCATAGTGGCAATACCACAGGTAACAATAATTATTACACTGTAACAATCATTTGTATCAACAATGTAGGAATAATGAATATACCAACAATGGTAATAGACATCACAGCAATAATGGTAATAGACAACATAGCAATAATGGTAAGGAAACATTGAGCACATGTTAACACTTTGAGACAGAGTACAACAGCAGGTCAAATTAAAGAGCCTCATCTCTATATTTGAACCAGACCTCATGTTTGTATAATAGTTTAAATCGATTAATAGTTTGGCATTGCTTGTGTTGTAAGTCCAGTTTGTTCCATAGATTTACTCCGCATACAGACACACAAAAACGTTTACGAGTGGTTTGAGCTCTCGGCAATAAGAAATATCCAAAGCCTCTCAAGTTATGAGCTTGCACTCGTCTTATAAAAAAACGTTGTAGATTAGGTGGAAATAATTTGTTAAAAGCTTTATATAAGATTATTAATGTATTATATTTAACAAGGTCATCAAATTTGAGCAACGTTGATTGCATAAACAGATTATGAGTATGTTCTAAATAACCAACGTTGTGAATGATCCACACTGCTCTTTTCTGTAATATGATCAGAGGATGAATTGTGTTTTGGTAAGTATTCCCCCATACTTCAACACAGTATGTAAGGTATGGCAGTACCAAGGTGCAGTATAGAGTACGGAGTGCATTTTCATTGAGGTACAGTTTTGCTTTGTTTATAATTGAGAGGCTTTTGGAGATTTTTGTTTTAATGTGTCTGACATGAGGTTTCCATGATAGTTTACTATCAATTATTACTCCCAAAAATGTATTCTCATTTACGATTTCAATTTGGGTACCATCAATACTTATGTTCTGTTCAGACGTTATGTTGCGATTTCCAAACATTACTATCTTAGTTTTATTTATATTCAAAGATAATTTATTTGTGTCCATCCATTTTTTTTACTATGTTTAGTTCTGTGTTTACTGTATTTATGAGCTCATTATAGTCATCACTACTGTAGAATAAATTTGTGTCGTCTGCAAAAAGTATAAATTTCAGTATCTTGGATGTATTAAACATATCATTAATATATACATTAAACAGTTTTGGCCCCAACACGGACCCGTGGGGGACACCACAAGCAATGCCAAGAGTATCAGATAAAAATTTACCCATTTTAACAAACTGTACCCTCCCTGTTAAATAACTTTTTAACCAGTCACCAGCCAGCCCCCTAATTCCATATCTTCCCATTTTATCTAGTAGAATTGAATGATTAATGGTATCAAAGGCTTTCTTTAGGTCAATAAAAATACCAACTGCATATCTTTTATGCTCCAGTGCATTAGTAATTTCCTCAATAGCTTCAGTTATTGCCATTGAAGTTGTTCTTTTGGACCTAAAGCCATACTGACCGTCATTGATTATATGATGCTTCTCAAGAAAGGATTCAAGTCGAGAGTTAAATAGTTTCTCTAAGATTTTTGAGAACTGAGGCAAAAGAGAGATTGGTCTGTAATTGGTGAAAGCGTGTTTGCTGTCACTTTTGAAGAGCGGAGTTACTTTAGCGATTTTCATTTGACTTGGAAAGCAGCCAGTCTGGAATGATAAATTACATATATAAGTTAATGGTTTTACAATATTCAGGATAACCTTTTGAACCAATATCATGTTGATATCATGGCAGTCAGTGGAGCACTTACTTTTACACTTCCGCACAATGTTTGTCACTTCCTGCTCATTTGTAGCTGAGAGGAAGAATGACGAAGAATTCTGTTCAATAGTTGATTTTGTAACTCCATTGTCTGGGATATCAACAGCCAATTTAGGATCAACATTTACAAAAAAACTATTGAACTTGTTTACTACATTACTCATATTATAATCTTCACCGTTTTCATCAATAAAGTAATCAGGATATGTCCATTTGGAATATCCTTGTTTTATTATACTATTCAAAACATCCCAAGTTCATTTTATATTATTTTTATAGTATATATATATAGTATGTATAGTTTTTTTTAATAATATAACCGTTAGCTTGTTCTTATAATATCAGTTAATTTATTTTTGCACTTCTTGTATCGTTGTTCGACTTCTTTTGTTTTTATTTTGATGAAAGGTTTGTAGAGATTGTTTTTCTTTTTACAGGCATTAATTATCCCTTTTGTGATCCAAGGGCTATTTTTATTTTTTCCTTTTATAAAATATTCTTTTACAGGGCAATGTTTATTATGCAGGGAAGTAAAGATGTCTAAAAAATTACAATAAGCACTGTCCACATTAGGTTCTCTGTATACTGAAGTCCAATCCTGAACTGCTAAACTATTGTTTAGGGCACAGATTGTTTCCTCAGTTGTTTTTCGTTTAGAGATTTTTGCCATAGTGTCTTTGGTTTTCTTGAGATGACAGTCATATAAAGTAAAAACAGGTAAATGGTCAGTGATATCACATATAAATAGGCCACTGGTGACTTGATTTCCCATAATGTTTGTAAAAATGTTGTCAATGATTGTGGCACTATGTGTTGTTATTCTGCTTGGTTTGGTTATGGTTGGATATAGAGACAAGCTGTACATAGTGTCAATGAAGTCATCAACATGTTCATTGACACTATGGATATAGAGACAAGCTGTACATAGTGTCAATGAAGTCATCAACATGTTCATTGACACTATGTACAGCTTTGGTCATTCGCCAAGTTGGATATAGAGACAAGCTGTACATAGTGTCAATGAAGTCATCAACATGTTCCGTTGAAATTTGGTCATTCGCCAAGTTGGATATAGAGACAAGGTGTACATAGTGTCAATGAAGTCATCAACATGTTCATTGACACTATGTACAGCTTGTCTCTATATCCAACTTGGATATAGAGACAAGCTGTACATAGTGTCAATGAAGTCATCAACATGTTCATTGACACTATGTACAGCTTGTCTCTATATCCAACTTGGCGAATGACCACATTTCAACGGTCAAATCAACATCACGACGTGACATTGAACAAACGTTGTCAAAAAGCATGTTGTTTCAACGTTGTAATTGTGTTGTAGAATATTGGTTGCGAAATGACTCAAATTCAATGGTCAAATCAATGTCAGAACCCGACGTTGATTAAACGTCGTCAAAAAGCATGTTGTTTCAACATGATGTTTGGGTTGTAGAGCATTGGTTGGGAAATGACCAAATTTCAATGGTCAAATCAACGTCAGAACCCAACATTAATTAAACGTCAAAAAGCATGTTGTTTCAACGTTACATTTGTGTTGTAGAATATTAGTAGGAAAATGACCACATTTCAATGGTCCAATAAACGTTACAACATGGCATTAATTAAATGTCGTCAAAAAGTATGTTGTTTCAACGTTGTATTTGTGTTGTAGAAAATTGATTGGGAAATGACCAACTTTCAATGGTCAAATCAAAGTCAGAACCTGACATTGATTAAACGTAGTCAAAAAGCATGTTGTTTCAACGTTGTATTTGTGTTGCAGAATATTGATCGTGAAATGACCAAATTTCTATGGTCAAATCAACGTCAGAACACAACATTGATTAAATGTCGTCAAAAGCATTGTTGTTTTTAAGTTGTATTTGTGTTGTAAAATATTAGTAGGGAAATTACCAAATTTCGATGTCACATCAACGTCAGAACCCAGCATTGATCAAACGTCGTCAAAAAGCATGTTGTTTCAACATTGTATTTGTGTTGTTGGTTGGAAAATGACCAAAATTCAATGGTCAAATCAACGTCAGAACCAAACATTGATTAAACGTCAAAAAGCATGTTGGTTCAGCGTAACATTTGTGTTGTAGAATATTAGTAGGAAAATGACCAATTTTTTTAATGGTCCAATCAACGTCACAACCTGACATTCATTAAACGTCGTCAAAAAGCATGTTGTTTCAACTTTGTATTTGTGTTGTAGAATATTGTTTGCCAAATGACAAAAATTCAATGGTCAAATCAACGTCAGAACCCAACATTGATTAAACGTCGTCCAAAAGCATGTTGTTTCAACGTTGTATTTGTGTTGTAAAATATTAGTAGGGAAATTACCAAATTTCGATGTCACATCAACGTCAGAACTAGGGCTGCAACTAACGATTAATTTGATAATCGATTAATCTGTCGATTATTACTTTGATTAATCGATTAATAATCGGATAAAAGAGACAAACTACATTTCTATCCTATCCAGTATTTTATTGAAAAAAAAAGCATACTGGCAACATACTTATTTTGATTATTGTTTCTCAGCTGTTTGTACAAGTTGCAGTTTATAAATAAAGGTTTATTAAAAAAAAAAAAAAAAAAAAAAAATATTTTAATTTAATTTAAAAAAAAAAAAAACTCTGCTAATGCGCATAGCATAGATCCAACGAATCGATGACTAAATTAATCGGCAACTATTTTAATAATCGATTTTAATCGATTAGTTGTTGCATCCCTAGTCAGAACCCAACATTGATCAAACGTCGTCAAAAAGCATGTTGTTTCAACATTGTATTTGTGTTGTAGAATTGGTTGGAAAATGACCAAAATCCAATGGTCAAATCAACGTCAGAACCCAACATTGATTAAACGTCAAAAAGCATGTTGTTTCAGCGTTACATTTGTGTTGTAGAATATTAGTAGGAAAATTACCAATTTTTTTAATGGTCCAATCAACGTCAGAACCCGACATTGATTAAACGTCAAAGTTGTTGTTTCAACATTATGTTTGAGTTGTAGAATATTAGTAGGAAAATGACCAATCTTTTTAATGGTCCAATCAACGTCACAACCTGACATTCATTAAACGTCGTCAAAAAGCATGTTGTTTCAACGTTGTATTTGTGTTGTAGAATATTGTTTGCCAAATGACAAAAATTCAATGGTCAAATCAACGTCAGAACCCGACATTGATTAAACGTCGTCAAAAAGCATGTTGTTTCAATGTTATGTTTGAGTCGCTCAACGCCAGGACCTAATTCAACATCGCAGTGCTATGGACTTTAGAGGTTCTACTTTATTTCACTTTGGCTGGAACTGAGTCACACACACTAATAAAAATGTTCTGGTTCTGTCCTTTAGATCTGTCCAGAAGTCTTGGCCTGATTGAGGGCAAGGACACAGACACCAACCTGTCCCGTCTGTCCTCAGACGAGGCGAATATGGCCCAGAATCTGAGCCTAAAGTACGGCTATAACGTCTACCTGAGCGACAAAATCTCTCTGGACCGGACCATTACGGGTTTCGGACCCAGCAGGTGAGTTTAGCTCCAACGTGCGCTCCCAAACAGGAAGTAGTAGCATGAATAATAATCAATACAGTCATCACATTTAGGTAGCGCTTTTCGAGATCAATTTGGGGTTTTCACTCAGTCCTGTTACGGTAAATTTGGAATATTTGCAAGATGGTCCACATGAAATCGCACCGATCAGATCCTACACAAGCCAAAGTAGGTTCCCTCATTTAGTTTTCTGTATATTTGATGATATAACATTTTTATGTATATACCTCAAGAGGGCTTTTCTCAATATTATTTATGTGGGATTAAAAAAGAGATTATTTAGATGAATCAAATACAGATCATAATTAATTAATCCCTCATTTTGTCAATTCGCACTAGTTTTGTTTAGGTTAAAAATATTTTTATTTGTTGAATCACTGTACTGTGCTTAATGCCAACATGCTTTTATGGCTATATTTCATGTATTTGTTCATGCTAAAAAAACTCCTTCCTGTTACTCATGTTTGAGTCATGTTTGGCTTAAGAACCTGGTACAAAAGTGAAATGGAGGGGTCGGCGTATCGATCTGAATAGTGATAGTATTGATACCAAGGTGGGTATTGGTATCAGACCGATAATAGTGTGATGGGATTGATACTAGCGTTGCGGTTTTTTGTCGTATGAAGCTTTTCCTCAGATTTCAACGCTCGCTTGGCTGCTCGCTCAGGCACACGTTGCCCCTCCCCCTCCCTGCTCCGCCTACTACTGACGTTAGTTTCCGCCAATACCCGCAGTGGAAGTTGTTTTTGCTGTGTTGTTGAGATTTTTGTGAGGGCTGTGAAATATAGCGATTTAACGCATGCGATTAATCACAAAAAAATGTGCATTAATCATGAATCGACGCAGATTAATCACCCCGTTTAGTTTGACCTTAACCTTATATTGCTTGAACCACGGTCGGTTACGTGAAAGGCGGCAAATTTGACGTCAAAACAAAAGCCAGATGGTACTCGATAAAGCTGCTATGAGCAAATAAATGACATTTGTTCTATTAAAATCATTTTTTAAATACAAAAAAATTGCATTTTTGTCAAAATATTGGGATTTTTTTTTCAAGTTAACTCAAACGTTTACTGTGATTAATCATGATTAATCACATCTCATAAGTGTGATTAATTAGATTTTTTTTTTAATGATCATTTGACAGCACAAAATTTTACACTCAAATTTTGTTACTTTGTGACTTATTTTGCAACTTTTTTCTTAAATTATTGTGTGGAATTATTTGAATTAATTTGATAGTGGTGCATTGTTTTGTATAGTCGTATTTAGGGATGTCCGATAATGGGTTTTTGCCGATATCCGATATTGTCCAACTCTTTAATTACTGATACCGATATCAACCGATACCGATATCAACCGATATATACAGTCGTGGAATTAACACATTATTATGCCTAATTTGGACAACCAGGTATGGTGAAGATAAGGTACTTTTAAAAAAAATGTATAAAATAAAATAAGATAAATAAATTAAAAACATTTTCTTGAATAAAAAAGAAAGTAAAACAATATAAAAACAGTTACATAGAAACTAGTAATTTATGAAAATTTGTAAAATGAACTGTTAAAGGTTAGTATTATTAGTGGACCAGCAGCACGCACAATCATGTGTGCTTACGGACTGTATCCCTTGCAGACTGTATTGATATATAATGTAGGAACCAGAAAATTAATAACAGAAAGAAACAACCCTTTTGTGTGAATGAGTGTGAATGAGTGTAAATGGGGGAGGGAGGTTTTTTTGGGTTGGTGCACTAATTGTAAGTGTATCTTGTGTTTTTTATGTGGATTTAATAAAAAAAAAAAAAAAAAAAAAAAAAACAACCGATACTGATAATAAAAAAAACGATACCGATAATTTCCGATATTACATTTTAACGTATTTATCGGCCGATAATATCGGCAGACCGATATTATCGGACATCTCTATTCGTATTTAGTAAAAAAAACATTATTTGAATAAAATATTTTTCCTGTTATCGTCGTCGTAATTAACTAACTTATTTACAAAGTTACAGTCTTCATTGATTAAGTCAAAGTATTGGCGATACAAGCCCTCTATTCACTTGGTATCGAATCGATACCAAAATTCCCGGTATCGGCCAACTGAATTTGGAGGATTTCAATATGTGTGTTATGAGATTTAGAGTTGAAAACAAAGACTTACCGTATTTTCCGGACTATAAGTGAAGTGAAGTGAAGTATATTTATATAGCGCTTTTCTTTAGTGATTCAAAGCGCTTTTACATAGTGAAACCCAATATCTAAATTACAATTAAACCAGTGTGGGTGGCACTGGGAGCAGGTGGGTAAAGTGTCTTGCCCATGGACACAACGGCAGTGACTAGGATGGCGGAAGCGGGGATTGAACCTGGAACCTTCAAGTTGCTGGCACGGCCACTCTACCAACCGAGCTATACCGCCCCAATAAGGTGCACTTAAAATCCATTTTTTCTCCTCAAAACTCGACAGAGCGCCTTATAACCCGGTGCGCCTAATGTAAGGAATACGTTTGGTTGAGCTTACCCACCTGGAAGCTATTTTATTTGGTAAATGGTGTAATGATAAGTGTGACCAGTGATAAGTGTGTCTACTTGTGTAGACATAAGTGTAGGTTGCACTATGATGGCAATATGGCTCAAGTAAACAACACCAACATTTTAAATGTTCCATTGAAAATATAGAACATTCCACACGGTGCTCAAAAATCTATCAAAATGTTTTAGTACGACTTTGGTAAGCTATGAAGCCACACCGCTTGATGGATTGTCGGCGCATTAAACATACAAGTATTACTGTGGTGTGTGTATAAGGTAAGACATATTATCTGGTGTTTTGTTTTGCGATATTATGCAAAAGCAACTTTTCTTACCTTCCGGTACCTGATGAACTGTATTTGGGATCTGCATAAATCTTGAAAAATTGCGCGCGTCCGCCTTTGTAGTCCGTGCCGACACTGTAGTTGATAAGCTTCTTCTTTTTCTCTATCTTCTTGTTATGTGACATTCATCCTCCGCTGTTGCCATTTCTAATATTAAGTAGTGTAAAGTTCTTACTTATATCTGTCAGTAAACTCGCCATGAAAGCGCTAAAACATACCGGTGTAGTGAGTTGACATTATTCACCTAAGGAACTATAGTTATTAGACTTCCGGTCGGACGTTTTTTTCACGGGACACATTTCTGGTGTTGTTGTTTCATGATGAGGAGATGCTGCTCTGTTATTGATTTAAGTAAAGTCTGAATGTCATTAAAAAAAATTTTTTTAATTTATTTTATTTTTTTCATAAAGAAATACAATCATGTGTGCTTACGGACTGTATCCCTGCAGACTGTATTGATCTATATTGATATATAATGTATATATTGCGTTTTTTATGTTGATTTAATAAAATAAATAAAAAAAATACATAAAAAAAACCTTTTTTTTTTTATTTCTTGCGCGTCCCAGTACCAATCGGTCCGCGGACCGTTACCGGTGGATGGGGACCACTTATGTAGACCACAAGGAAGTGTTTTACATTTAGAAATAAATAATAAATAATATGACTCCTTAAATGCGCCCTACAATCCGGTGCGCCTTATAAATGAAAAAACATAGAAAATAGACCATTCATCAACAGTGCGCCTTATAATCCGGTGCGCCCTATGGTCCGGAAAATACGGGATTTTGACGTTGAATTTAGTGCCATGGCCTATAAAGAGTCCTGCACTTTCAAAATCATCTGTGTTCTTGCTTTTGTGTGTGTAGATGCAAAGAATTGACCTACCCGACCAACCTCCCCCAGATGGCCCTCATCTTCATCTTCGTCAACGAGGCGCTGTCGGTCATCCTGCGCTCGGTGCACTCAGCCATCAATCACACGCCGCCTCACCTGCTGAAGGAAATCATCCTGGTGGACGACCACAGCGACGACGGTGCGTGAGCTAAACACTCCAATTCTTTCATTGTATAACCTCAACAATGTCCGACATTTTCCCCCCAAATATGACCGCTGTCATGTTGGCATGACATTAAAGGCCTACTGAAATGAATTTTTTTAATTTAAACGGGGATAGCAGATCCATTCTATGTGTCATACTTGATCATTTCGTGATATTGCCATATTTTTGCTGAAAGGATTTAGTAGAGAACATCGACGATAAAGTTCGCAACTTTTGCTCGCTGATAAAAAAAAGCCTTGCCTGTACCGGAAGTAGCGTGACGTCGCAGGTTGAAGGGCTCCTCACATTTCCCCATTGTTTACACCAGCAGCGAGAGCGATTCGGACCGAGAAAGTGACGATTACCCCATTAATTTGAGCGAGGATGAAAGATTCGTGGATGAGGAACGTGAGAGTGAAGGACTAGAGTGCAGTGCAGGATGTATCTTTTTTCGCTCTGACCGTAACTTAGGTACAAGCTGGCTCATTGGATTCCACACTTTCTCCTTTTTCTATTGTGGATCACGGATTTGTATTTTAAACCACCTCGGATACTATATCCTCTTGAAAATGAGAGTCGAGAACGCGAAATGGACATTCACAGTGACTTTTATCTCCACGACAATACATCGGCGAAACACTTTAGCTACGGAGCTAACGTGATAGCATCGGGCTTAACTGCAGATAGAAACAAAAGAAATAAACCCCTGACTGGAAGGATAGACAGAAGGGGGACCTCCAAAACCCTCAAATCTAAACTCCAAACATCCCAGAACAAGCTAGTCAGATTACTTCTAGACCTCCACCCCAGATCACACCTCACTCCTACCCACTTCTCCAAAGTGGGCTGGCTCAGGGTGGAGGACAGACTAAAACAACTTGCACTGAGCCTAGTCTATAAAATCCGCTACACCTCCCTGATACCGAAGTACATGTCAAACTACTTCCTTAACGTAAATGACCGCCATAACCACAACACCAGAGGGAGCTCCACTAAACAAGTTAAACCCAGATTCCGATCTAACAAAGGTCTTAACTCATTCTCATTCTATGCCACATCAATATGGAATGCACTCCCAACAGGTGTAAAAGAAAGGGCATCTCTATCCTCCTTCAAAACCGCACTAAAACAACACCTCCAGGCAACTTCAACCCTAAACTAACACCCTCCCTTCCACATCATACCTCCCCGGATTGTAAATAATCAAATATAAATAATCAAATGTATATACTTGTTCTTATGCTTTCTGATCTTTCTATCTATGTCCACTACTTGCTGTACATATCCTACCAAGTCAGTCCTACACTGTTCCAATGTCCATTTCTCTGATGATGCAATTGTTGATGACTGAAGTGTTGATATCAACCAAAACTAACCTTGAGGTGGGCGGGGTTTGGTGGTAGCCGGGGTGTATAATGTAGCCCGGAAGAGTTAGGGCTGCATGGGATTCTGGGTATTTGTTCTGTTGTGTTTATGTTGTGTTACGGTGCAGATGTTCTCCCGAAATGTGTTTGTCATTCTTGTTTGGTGTGGATTCACAGTGTGGCGCTTATTAGTAAGAGTGTTAAAGTTGTTTTATACGACCACCGTCAGTGTGACCTGTATGGTTGTTGACCAAGTATGCCTTGCTGTCTCTTACGTGTGCGAGCAGGAGCCTCATACAACATGTGACTGGGTCGGCACGCTTTTTGTACAGGTTGTAGAGGGCGTTAAAATGCTGTGTCATCACAGCACGCCCTTATTATTGTTGTTACGTTGAAAATCAGCAGATGTTCGAGAGAATAGTTACCCTGAAATTCGGGAGTCTCCCGTAAAATTCGAGAGGGTTGGCAAGTATGATGCTGTCAAGCGTCATTCATATAAAACTCGCGGGCCGCACTAACATTCAATTTTCATATTAAGGTGCGTGCCTTGTGTCTGAGACCTCTGGTTTATACATAACACAAAGCAAAAAAAAACTTTGTATGCAGTGTTATTTCATTATAAATTTCAAAAGAGTTTTGTGGCTCCCATTGTTTTCTTTAATTTGTGAAACTGGTCAAAATGGCTCTTTGAGTGGTAAAGGTTGCCGACCCCTGGTCTAGTCTCTTACGTGAATGAGCAAAATAATATTATTTGACATTTTACGGTAATGTGTTAATAATTTCACACATAAGTCGCTCCTGAGTATAAGTCGCACCCCCGGCCAAACTATGAAAAAAACTGCGACTTGTAGTCCGAAAAATACGGTAAATAAGAAATAAAAATAACGTGGAATAAAAGAGCAAACAGGTGATTTTGCAACGTTGACTCGAATAACACAAAAAAGCTGCCATGTTTTCATTTAAAACTGTCATTGTTCAAACAAATATGTGACGACCGGGTGCGGGTGTTCGTCTCTCAGGGATGCAAATCGGGCTTTGGACACAGCTTGCAGGTAAGCAATGATTTATTAAAGCATAAATCAGGTAGTAACAAATAAACTCGTGCTCATAGCACTAAAAGTACAAAACAAAGGAGCTAGCGTGGGAGCTAGAGTAAAACACTAAACAGAGCCTTTAGCGTGGAAGCTAGCAGGTTACCAGAGCCTTTAGCGTGGAAGCTACAAGGTTACAGAACAGGAACAGAAGTCGTCAACTGTTGTGTGAACACAAACTACGATGCCACACAGACTGAATGAAAAGGCAGGCTTATATAATGACAGTAATGAAAAACAGGTGCGCGTCGGGAACCCCCGCGGCAGGTGAAAGTAATCAGTTACTATGGTAACCAAACCAGGTGCATAAACCGATACTAAAAAGGAGTCCAAGACTAGCAGAAAAACACAAATGACTAGAAAACGTAAACAGAAATATGATCCGGGCAGCGGATCATAACAAAATAAAAATGAATCAATATCAAAGTTGTTACCAATTGTTGACCTATTTAAACCTCCAATTACTTTGCACCAAATATTCCACTTTGAAATGTTTTGGGGTATAATTTTGCATATTTTGTGTGTTTGCCATATAAAAAGAAAGCTTTCTTTGACAACAACAACAAAAAACATGAAAAATAATAAAAACTTATAATTGACGGATAGATCGGAAGTTGATCTAGAGCAGGGGTAGGGAACCTATGGCTCTAGAGCCAGATGTGGCTCTTTTGATGACTGCACCTGGCTCTCAGATACATCTTAGCTGACTTTGCTTAACACGATAAGTAAGGAATAATTCCGCTGGTAATCACAGTGTTAAAAATAACGTTCAAAATATAAAACATTCTCATGCATTTTAATCCAGCCATCCGTTTTCTACCGCACCTGTTCAAGAAGTCGCATTAATGGTAAGAAGTATTTTATTTGTTATTGGTTAGCTTCAGAATAACAATGTTATTAAAAATAATAAGAGACTAATTATACTCTAAAAATGTTGGTCTTACTTAAAAATGCACACATTTAGTTGTATTCAGTGTTAAAAAATATTATATCGCTCTCACGGAAATACATTTTAAAATATTGGACTTTCATGGCTCTCTCAGCCAAAAAGGTTCCCGACCCCGGTTCTAGAGACTTAAGTGTTGAAAGTTACTTATTTTTAACACTTTTAGGAGTGGGACCCTTTTGTATTCCGAGAATTTTAGTGGCATTTTTTTAAACTGTCATTGTTTAAAAATATTAATGAATTCAAATAAAGGTTGTTATGAATGATTTACCTATTTAAGGCTCTAATTCGGTGGTTCTTAACCTGGGTTCGATCGAACCCTAGGGGTTCGGTGAGTCGAGCTCAGGGGTTCGGTGGAGGTCAAAACACACCCGACTCATCGTGTAAATAAAAACTTCTCCCTATCGGCGTATTACGGATACGGCAACAGCAGAAGTCACACTGATTTGCAGGTGTGTAATTTGTTGTGAGTTTATGCACTGTGTTGGTTTTGTTGTTTAAACAAGGTGATGTTCATGCACGGTTCATTTTGTGCACCCGTAAAAAAAAACATGGTAACGCTTTAGTATGGGGAACATATTCACCATTAATTAGTTGCTTATTAACATGCAAATTAGTAACATATTGGCTCTTAACTAGTCATTATTAAGTACTTATTAATGCCTTATTCGGCATGGCCTTATTATAACCCTAACCCTCTAATCCTGGCCCTAACCCTCTAACCCTAACCAAATAACTCTAAATTAAAGTCTTTGTTACTTAGAATATGTTCCCCATACTAAAGTGTTACCAAAAACATATAACTTTGTCTTGAATTTGAAAAAAAACATTTTATTTTTCACTAGAGAAGGGTTCGGTGAATGCGCATATGAAACTGGTGGGGTTCCATACCTCCAACAAGGTTAAGAACCACTGCTCTAATTAGTTCACATCAAATATTCCAATTTGAATTTATTTATTTTTGAGGATGGGGGATATTGCATATTTTGTGTGATTGCCTTAAAAAAACCAGGGTTTTCTTTGAAAAAAATGGAATAAACATTTTTATTTTATTTATTCATCTTACTTAATGTCAACAAATATACCTCATGTTTATCTAGAGATCAACCAATAATACAAATAAAAGTAAACAACATATAATTTATTTTGAAAATGTTTATGACTGAGACCCTTTTGGGTCCTCGGGACCAAACTTGAGGTCAGCCCTGAAGGTAAAAAAAAAATGTGTATTGGTTTTGAAAATGAAAAATAAGAAAATGGCCACTGTATGCTTTAATTTTTCAGTATGCGGCTCTCAGTGGAAAAAGTTTGGATGAGTTGAGGGCACAAGCGATGCAGTCCTCATATTTCAAAGTAGCGTCTGCAGGGCTAAAAACATGCTAACAAGCTAAAAACATGCTAACAAGCCGCAAGCAGGTGACAGATGTGACATTTTACACCATGTGTGAATGACGTTCACATGAGCATTCTTAGCATGTTGACACTTTTGCTGACATCAACCGCCCTGAACACCGTTTCTAAGCAAACAAGACAGACAGGTTTGTCATTATGAGAGTTTAATGATCGGCAATTTTGAGGGCGAGGGAAAGGTTTGGGACTAGACTTGTTGACTTCATGAAAAATAAATAAGAGACACCAGCTTGTTGGCCTGGTTGTTTGACCCTTTCTTTTGAGGGAAACTCTTTATACCAGGGGTGTTCAAACTTTTTCCACTGAGGGCCGCACACGGAAAAATTAAAGCATGCTTGGGCCATTTTGATATTTTTCATAATCAAACCATAACAAAATATATGGATTATTTTTTTGTCTTTTTTACCTTTAGGGCTCCCGGGGACCATAAAGGGTCTAAGTCATTAAAATGTTTTTTTGTTGTTGTCCTGTCCAGCTTCTCATGCAAATCATATAGTTGATGTAGATCAGGGGTCACCAACGCGGTGCCCGCGGGCACCAGGTCGCCCGTAAGGACCAGATGTGTCGCCCGCGGGCCTGTTCTAAAAAAATTTTTTAAAAAAAATGTAAAAAAAAACAAAACTTTTTTTTTTTTTTTTTTTTTTTTTTAAATTAAATCTGCATAGAAAAACACAAGATACACTTTCACAGTGCATCAACCCAAACAACCTCCCCCATGCACACTCATCCACACAAAAGGGGTTATTTCTTTCTGCTACCAATATTCTGGTTCCCACAACATAGACAACACATCTGCAAGGGACACAGTCCCTGAAGCACACATGATTGTATAGGCTGCTGGTCCACTAACATTTTCATTAATTACTATTTTTTATGTAATTATTTTTATATTGTTTTACTTTCTATTTTATCCAAGAAAATGTTTTTTATTTATTTATCTTATTTTATTTTATTTTTTTAAAAAAGGGCCTTATCTTCAACAGACCAGGTTGTCAATGAAATTAGATTTTTTTAAAGGGTTTTTTAAACCAGGCCCAGTCCAGATAATGTCCAAGTCGGACTCAGCAACACACACCTTCATTCATGTACACAGAAAAAAAATTAGGGAACACAACAGATTGCATATAATTTATAAACAAAACACTTTGCATTCCATTCGAAAGGACGTTCCCCTTAGATTTCCGATCCTTAACATTTTACATTTATCATAATTAAGCTTAAGGCCAGATTGCTGTGAAAATATGTCCAAAAGATTAAGAAGGTTCCGCAAACACAGAACACGCCTCACTGATGCACATCTGCAAGACTCACTCAGAGTTGCAGTGTCAAGTTACACACCAGAGTACAACACACTAGTTAACAGCATGCAATGCCAGGCTTCCCACTAACTGACAAAGAAACAGATAACAGGTTTGGTGTCCAGTTCAAAGTGTGACATGATTTAAAAATTTGAGAGTTTACTTTTGTATTTTACATGAGTTATTATTTGTACAAACATGGTGCAAAGTAATTCATGATTTCTTAAAAAATGTTAGTGGCTAGCTAGTTAAAATGGGATATTGTGATTTCACAAGACTGTCTTAGAAGTGATCATTTGAAAATGTTCAATTTGAAAAATGTGCACTTATAGAGAAAATATAAAAATAAAGTGTTGCAAATTTATATTTATCTGTTTCTATATACATTTATTGTGAGAAATCATTAAGATGATCAGTGTTTCCACAAAGATAAATATCATTTATTATTAATAATAACAGAGTTAAAGGTAAATTGAGCAAATTGGCTACTTCTGGCAATTTATTTAAGTGTGTATCTAACTGGTAGCCCTTCGCATTAATCAGTACCCAAGAAGTAGCCCTTGGTTTCAAAAAGGTTGGTGACCCCTGATGTAGATGCACATATCAGATTTACTTTAGTCATTAAAATGTTAAAAACAAATCAATTATTATTTTGTATTTATTTAACGCTTATAGTAAATCTCTACAGTATATCAACGTCAGGTTGATATAAAGTTAAAAAAAATTAATAAAAGGTTTTATTCCTTTTCTGTCAACAACAACTTTGTTTTTTATAATAAAACTGAAATATGCAGTATTTCCCCCATTGCCCAAAACATTCAGAAAGCAATGTTTGATGTGAAGTAATTGAAGCCTTAAAAAGATCAATAATGCAGGACACCATTGATTTTAATTCATTAATATTTTTGAGTAATCACAGTGAAAAGATAAATAAAATCCTATTAAATATATTTGGGATCCAAAAGGTGACCCACTCATAAAGTGATACATTTTTATTTTTATTTTTTTTACTTTCAACACTTAAGTTACGAGATCAACTTCAGATATATCTGTCGATTTTACGTTTGAACTATTATTTTGTTTGTTTTATGCTCTTTTGTCAAATAAAAGTTGATGTTTTTGTATGACAACCACACAATATATGCAATATTTTCCACATAAAACATTTTAAAGTGAAATATTTGAAATAATTGGAGCCTTGAATAGGTCAATAATTCATTATAACATTGTTTTTTGTTTTATTTACAATGGCAAAAAAAGAAAAAAAAACAGCCTTGTGTCAACATTGCAACTTTTTCTAGTTAGATTTCACCTCATTCCACTTTTTTAATGTTTTTTGGAATTTTTGAAATGGCATTTCCAGAATGTGTGGCGGGCCGGTAAACAATTAGCTGCGGGTCGCAAATGGCCCCCGGGCCGCACTTTGGACACCCCTGCTTTATACTATTTGACTCAGACCCTCTATGGGTCTAATTGACTAAGAGCCCCAATAACAATTAGTAAATAGTGAGGGCAAACTATTAAAATAGTGGACATGTTAAGTGTGATCTATTAAGACTTCATGCGCAATTGATAACAAGTGCAAAAGCGCCCTACTTGAATGAGGTAATTGTGTATACTACCGGCTGTCACCATTGAAACACTCATTTCCCTCTACATCAGACCTGGGCAAATTAAGGCCCGGGGGCCACATGCGGCCCGTTAAGCTTTTCAATCTGGCCCGCCGGACGTTTCCAAACAATTATTTTAGATGTTTAAGATGTAAAGTGTAGCTGCCATTATGATGTGCAGTGATGTTTTCTAATGACCGTAAGTCTTCAACTATACTAAGTCTTTACATGCTTGGAATCTGCGCTTATGGATGATATACCAGTTACTATGGTCATCTAACTAGTTACTATGGTCATCTAACTAGTTACTATGGTCATCTACGTCACAGCAGCTCAGACGAGGCACCAAGCAGTGAGGGCGGGAAGCGTTTCCACAGACGCGGAAGGAGCTTTTTACAACAAAGTTCTAAATCTTAGTGATATATCAGATATATCAGATTGTAGGTGGGTTTATTTTGTACCCTTCGCGTTCATATTTCACTGTTTGTTGCATTTTTGTTGCGTTTCACTTGATTGTAAAGTATGTCGATCGAAAGGGGGTGTGACATTCATATTTTGTCAATATTCAGTGTTTTATCGTTCATAGAAAAATGTAAAAGTCCATTACATTTTTTAAGGCGGCCTGTCGTAACCAGTGTTGGGAATAACGCGTCACTGTAACGCCATTAGTTTCGGCGGTAACTAGTAATCTAACGCGTTATTTTTTTATATACAGTAACTCAGTTACCGTTACTGCATGATGCGTTACTGCGTTATTTTACGTTATTTTTATGTAGTATCGGCTAGAAACTGAAGATCTGATTGTGTTTTATTGGAGCGCTCCGGTGGAAAATAAGAGCCGTGCTTTCTGTGGGTGGGGGAAAGCACGCCTCCCCGCAGCTGAGGGTGAATGACGAGACCGGCGGTTTGTTGCAACTTTGTGACTTTATTGGACGCAGCCATCCACCAAGCTAGAACACCTGCACGCACTCACTGTCGCCGCTCCCTCACCTCTCTCGCCCACTCACTCACTGACGTCACTCACCTCACATGTTGTCATATCTTAAAGGGCCACACACACACACACACACATACGCTACTCTCATAACAACTAACAAGACATCATGGTGAAGCCAGAAGTCGAGTTTTTTAACATGGAGACATTCTCAATACTTTTCTTTTGTCGAGCACAAAGAAAATAACATTTTAGTTAAATGTAAGCTGTGTCTTGGATCAAAGATCCTATCTACTTAGAGTTAAAGTTAAAGTGTCATTATGTTGCAGCTATTTAAAATAGTTTTGTCAATTTTTTCTGGCCTGAAATAAATTGGCCCTTTGAAACATATCTTTGTCTTTGTGTGTTGTCTGTAGAGCACATTGCTTTCTGAGTTCAGTGATGCAAATGCATGTCAAGTTGATCAACAGATTATATTATTCTCCAGTGCAATAACAATACTGAAATGAAGGCTAAAAGGGCATTAATGGGAGCCTTAAAAAAAGGGGGGGGGGGAAAAGAAGTAACTAAATAGTTACTTTTCACAGTAACGCATTACTTTTTGGTGTAAGTAACTGAGTTAGTAACTGAGTTACTTTTGAAATAAAGTAACTAGTAATTGTAACTAGTTACTGGTTTTCAGTAACTAACCCAACACTGGTCGTAACGTTTTTAGCATTCAATCAGACATTATTGTGAAGTTTTGTATTAAGTGTCCCTAAAAATAGATATACCGGCCCCCAGACACATTTTTTTCTGTAAATGTGGCCCCCGAGTCAAAATAATTGCCCAGGCCTGCTCTACATCCATGGCACCATGCTCCGACCCGTGGCATTTTGCGATGTTGTGCAACATGCAGCATGGCATCTAATCGGCAGCTATAATCTGCGGCACCTTTTCTGGCTCTGTCAAGACATTAAACAATAATGAATCTGTAATTAAATAATCTATTTTAATGTCACCTAAAAGTACTGACATATGCCCTTAACTTGAGGTATTTTCATTTGAAGTCATTACATTATTATAAATATAAATATATAACCAAAAAAGTGCCATTAAATTGTTGTTTATGACGGACTTGAACAGATGCAGTCTGTTTTATTTGCTAAAGTCAGGCCTGGCCCTAACCAATCTGGCGCCCTAGGCAATCTGGTTCCCTGAGGAACGTAAGGTGGGAGTACTGTAATTACCTAACGTTACATTATTATTTTCCATAACAATTTAGCCCCCTCCACAATATTAACCCGACGTTAAAACAGAACTAGCTATTTATTGATTAGCAATTGCCGAATCATGTAACATTAGCTTAATGCTAAAAAGCCAAGTTACTATCACATTCTGTAACAGACAAATAATTTCATGTAGGCTAACGCTACCTACCTGCTACCTCTGTCTTTTTCTCGTTTCTCCTCCTCCTCTTTTCTATTTTTTCTTCCCTGGGCACCTGACAGTTTTGGCCGTTTTGACATCTTGTGTTGATTTTTTGATGTGGTGACGTCCAAAAAGAGTCATGATACGGGAAAGGAGGGGGCGCAGTGTGCGGGGGTTGGGGGGGGCGTAATGTTGTAACAAATAATATTTCTATTACATAGGCTTTACTTTGCATTTTAATTAACGTGGGATTATTTTTTGTATTTAGAAATAATAGTACCAACTTTTTTTTTTTTTCCTCCAACATTTGTGGCACTGGCGTGGCGCCCCCTGATGGACGGCGCCCTTAGCATTTGCCTATACGGCCTTTGCCACGGGCCGGCCCTGGCTAAAGTAAAACACCAGGGCCGCATAAAGTGCTAAAGTTAACACTTAATAATAAACAACAACCATGAGAAAACTTTTCTGAGCAATACAAGTATTGGATGATGAACTTAAAGGGCTGCACAAGCCACGACGGCATCCTCGGCTCAGATCCCACATCAGGGCAAGAAAAAAACTCAACCCAATGGGATACAATGAGAAACAATGAGTTACCTTCAAATTAGTGGACAAACGGGAATGTATTGTAATTGGATGGCAGGTGGTTTGATTGGCACATGATCTGCCACTGACGTTTTATCTGATCTAGGACCTGTAGAAAGTCGTCCGCTGTAATTGCGAGAGTTGATGTGTAACGCTCAGGTCGCATGACGCCGATAAATGGCGTGTTCCCAAGATGCAGATAGCCGAGGAGGCAGTGTGCAGGTTAAACGTGTTTAAAGTGGCTCAAATAAACCAAAGACGAGTGCCGCTAGGAGGGCACCGGAGAATACAAAACAAACAGAATGCTGGAACAGCAAAACTTCCAACAAATGTGGAGCCAACATGGCGTCCACAGATAGCGCATCTGTCCATTAACGATCATCAAACAAACAAAGTCCCGACAAAGAATAGTGTCTCAGGCTCAACTTAAATAGTCCTAATTGCCAACAGAAAACAGGTGTGGGAAAAAGTGCTCAGGGGACAGGCGCAAAGGGAAGCACCAACAAAACAGGAAGCGCTACCAAAATAAGAGCGCAGGACTGGAAGTGAAAACCAAAAACAGCAGAACCAAACACAACCAAAACAATGAAAGACTTGGCGTAACACAGGGGTGTCCAAACTTTTTCCACTGAGGGCCGCACACGGAAAAATTAAAGCATGCGGGGGCCATTGTGATATTTTTCATTTTCAAACCATATCAAAATATATGGATTTTGTTTGTTTTTTACCTTTAGAGCTCCGGGGACCATAAAGGGTCTAAGTCAGGGGTCACCAACGCGGTGCCCGCGGACACCAGGTAGCCCGTAAGGACCAGATGAGTAGCCCACTGGCCTGTTCTAAAAATAGCTCAAATAGCAGCACTTACCAGTGAGCTGCCTCTATTTTTTTAATTTTATTTATTTACTAGCAAGCTGGTCTCGCTGTGCTCGACATTTTTAATTCTAAGAGAGACAAAACTCAAATAGAATTTGAAAATCCAAGAAAATATTTTAAAGATTTGGTCTTCACTTGTTTAAATAAATTCATTATTTTTTTTACTTTTCTTCTTATAACTTTCAGAAAGACAATTTTTGAGAAAAAATACAACCTTAAAAATGATTTTAGGATTTTTAAACACATATACCTTTTTACCTTTTAAATTCCTTCCTCTTATTTCCTGACAATTTAAATCAATGTTCAAGTAATTTTTTTTTTTTTATTGTAAAGAATAATAAATACATTTTAATTTAATTCTTCATTTTAGCTTCTCTTTTTTCGACGAAGAATATTTGTGAAATATTTCTTCAAACTTATCATGATTAAAATGCAAAAAAATTATTCTGGCAAATCTAGAAAATCTGTACAATCAAATTTAAATCTTATTCCAAAGTCTTTTGAATTTCTTTTAAAATTTTTGTTCTGGAAAATGTAGAAGAAATAACGATTTGTCTTTGTTAGAAATATAGCTTGGTCCAATTTGTTATATATTCTAACAAAGTGCAGATTGGATTTTAACGTATTTAAAACATGTCATCCAAATTCTAAAATTAATCTTAATCAGGAAAAATTACTAATGATGTTCCATAAATTCTTTTTTAAATTTTTTCAAAAAGATTCGAATAAGCTAGTTTTTCTCTTCTTGTTTTCGGTTGAATTTTGAATTTTAAAGAGTCAAAATTGAAGATAAACTATGTTTCAAAATTTAATTGTCATTTTTTTCGTGTTTTCTCCTCTTTTAAACCGTTCAATTAAGTGTAAATATCATTAATTATTAATAATAATATAGAGTTAAAGGTAAATTGAGCAAATTGGCTATTTCTGGCAATTTATTTAAGTGTGTATCAAACTGGTAGCCCTTCGCATTAATCAGTACCCAAGAAGTAGCTCTTGGTTTCAAAAAGGTTGGTGACCCCTGGTCTAAGTCATTAAAATGTTTAAAAACAAGTCAAATTATTATTTTTTTATTTATATAACGCTTACAGTAAATCTGTACAGTTTTTCAACTTCAGGTTGATATAAAGTTTAAAAAAACAAAAAGCTTTTATGCCTTTTCTGTCAAAGACAACTTAGTTTTTTTATAATAAAACTGAAATATGCAGTATTTCCCCCACTGCCCAAAACATTCAGAAAGCAATTTTTGATGTGACGTAATTAGAGCCTTAAAAATATCAATAATGCAGGACACCATTGATTTTAATTCATTATTATTTTTGAGTAATCACAGTGAAAAGATAAATAAAATCCCATTAAATATATTTGGGATCCAAAAGGTGCCCCACTCAGAAAGTGCTACATTTTTATTAGTTTTTTTTTACTTTCAACACTTAAGTTACGAGCTCAACTTCGATTGTCGATTTTACGTTTGAACTATTATTTTGTTTGTTTTATGCTCTTTTGTCAAAAAAAATGTTGATGTTTTTGTATGACAACCACACAATATATGCAATATTTCCCACATAAAACATTTTAAAGTGAAATATTTGAAATAATTGGAGCCTTGAATAGGTCAATAATTCATTATAACATTGATTTAATTTTTTTTTTGGAGCAATGGCAAAAAAAGAAAAAAGAAAGATAGACAAAAGGGAAAAAAAGCCTGCATGGTAGCTTTGTGTCAACATTGCAACTTTTTCTAGTTAGATTTCACCTCATTCCACTTTTTTAAATGTTTTTTACATTTTTGCAATAGCATTTCCAGAATGTGTGGCGGGCCGGTAAACAATTAGCTGCGGGCCGCAAATGGCCCCCTGGCCGCACTTTGGACACCCCTGGCGTAACAGGTCCAAACATAATAGTCAGTATATAGGACCGCTGAGGTCTCATATGAAACAAACCAATGTAGTCCAATATACGGGATGTCCCGGCAAATACGTGACGTGTCAATTGCAAAGTGCAACCCTACATGGAGTTTCCCCGTCAGACAAAAAGGAGCTCCGAACTAACTCCACTTCCTTGTTTTGGGTTTTTTTAATCAGACAAAATGTCACTGCGATTAAAAAGTCACGTTTCAAGTCTGAAGACCAGAAGCTAGGCGGATAAGACGAGCTACTGTAAGTAAAAAAAGTCGGAAAAGTTGAACGGCAGTGAGTTGGATAGATTCTGTAGCCGTCACCGACTGGCTTAGCCTGTGAAGATGCTGTCAATGGAATCCACTGATATTTTTTCACACTATTTTTTTATTCTCAAGGTAATACGGGGCAGAGTGCGTACCTTTTCAGCTCGGTACAGTACAGGACGCATGCTTGCGTCTTCTAATTACGGGACACTAAAAAGTGTCACTGAAGGTTTAGCTTTACCCGTTAATGACTGGCACATCTGTGTTCTATACATTGCGTGTCGTGGAAAATGCCGTGCCCTGCGAGCGACAGGTTTGAGACTTTGCATGATTGAGAATGAATGAATGACAGCGTTGTTTTTTTATGGTTTGCAGAGCAGCTGAAAGAACCTCTGGAGGAATACATGAAGAAGCGCTACGGTGGCCTGGTCAAGATCGTGAGGAACCAGAGGAGGGAGGGTCTGATTAGGGCCAGATTAGAAGGCTGGAAGGTGGCCACCGCCGAGGTCACGGGCTTCTTTGACGCCCACATGGAGTTTACCCCATACTGGTGAGACCCTTACAAGTTAGGACTTTCTTAGGAGCTGAGGTAACATGTTCAAGTTCAGTTACACAAAAAAGATTTACTAGTTCCAAAAACACACTTTCAAGGCGAACTGCACTTTTTATTGGAATTTTGCCTATCATTCATAATCCCTATTTAAGACAAGAACACATATGCTTTTCTTTTTTTATGCATTCAAATTCGTAAGATACGGCAAGTACAAGGTGGCTAACAATGCAGCTGATGAGAGTACTCTATTGCGCCCATAAAGTCCTCTAATAAAATATCCAAAAACCACCAACAATTCTCCATTTACATGTCATGACCTGAATATTAACTAGAGATGTCCGATATTATCGGCCGATAAATGCTTTAAAATGTAATATCGGAAAATATTGCTATCGTTTTTTTTTATTATCGGTATCTGTTTTTATTTTATTTTATTTTATTTTTTTATTAAATCAACATAAAAAACACAAGATACACTTACAATTAGTGCACCAACCCAAAAAACCTTCCTCCCCCATTTACACTCATTCACACAAAAGGGTTGTTTCTTTCTGTTATTAATATTCTGGTTCCTACATTATATATCAATATACACTACCGTTCAAAAGTTTGGGGTCACCCAAACAATTTTGTGGAATAGCCTTCATTTCTAAGAACAAGAATAGACTGTCGAGTTTCAGATGAAAGTTCTCTTTTTCTGGCCATTTTGAGCGTTTAATTGACCCCACAATTGTGATGCTCCAGAAACTCAATTTGCTCAAAGGAAGGTCAGTTTTGTAGCTTCTGTAACGAGCTAAACTGTTTTCAGATGTGTGAACATGATTGCACAAGGGTTTTCTAATCATCAATTAGCCTTCTGAGCCAATGAGCAAACACATTGTGCCATTAGAACACTGGAGTGATAGTTGCTGGAAATGGGCCTATATACACCTATGTAGATATTGCACCAAAAACCCGACATTTGCAGCTAGAATAGTCATTTACCACATTAGCAATGTATAGAGTGTATTTCTTTAAAGTTAAGACTAGTTTAAAGTTATCTTCATTGAAAAGTACAGTGCTTTTCCTTCAAAAATAAGGACATTTCAATGTGACCCCAAACTTTTGAACGGTAGTGTATATCAATACAGTCTGCAAGGGATACAGTCCGTAAGCACACATGATTGTGCGTGCTGCTGGTCCACTAATAGTACTAACCTTTAACAGTTCATTTTACTCATTTTCATTAATTACTAGTTTGTATGTAACTGTTTTTATATTTTTTTACTTTCTTTTTTATTCAAGAAAATGTTTTTAATTTATTGATCTTATTTTATAAATTTAAAAAAAAAGGACCTTATCTTCACCATACCTGGTTGTCCTAATTAGGCATAATAATGTGTTAATTCCACGACTGTATATATCGGTATCGATTGATATCGGTATCAGTAATTAAAGAGTTGGACAATATCAGAATATCGGATATTGGCAAAAAGCCATTATCGGACATCTCTAATATTAACCAAGTATTAACAATACTGTTATAATAATTGCTAACACAGTGAAACTATTTTTAGCTGCGCCTCGATCACAGAGAGCTAAGTAGCTTATGCAGCTACAGTCGTGGTCAAAAGTTTACATACACTTGTAAAGAACATAATGTCATGGCTGTCTTGAGTTTCCAATCATTTTTACCACTCTTATTTTTTGGTGATAGAGTGATTGGAGCACATACTTGTTGGTCACAAAAAACATTCATGAAGTTTGGTTCTTTTATGAATTTATTATGGGTCTACTGAAAATGTGACCAAATCTGCTGTTAATATTTGGTTAATTGTCCTTTGGCAAGTTTCCGTATGCTTAAAATGAGCAAAATACGTAAATATTATATTTTTTTATGAATATTATTACATTACATATTTGGATGTTTTTCCAGAACGCTTTATAAGCGAAATAAAACGACTCTCAGTAGTCGATCCACAGCAATCGTTCTGCCACACGATACCTCAATGCTAACGAGGGGGAATTACACTTCAACGGCTTTGACAGTAGGATTGCTTGTTTGCATCTCAACAGTTGTTTTTCCTCACTACAATAGGGCGAAACCATTCTTGCCCAGGCACACTCTCCTGGTTTTGGAGTATAAATATTTTGGGTTTTAAGACTAGATCTGACCAAACTAAGTCTAAGATTAGACCTGATCAATCTAAGGCTATGAACATGAACTGATGAAGCGTACTCGGATGAGAGGCGAAACGTCTTCTAAGACAAAGGAAACAGTTCAGTTGCCATCGATTAAATGCCCTGAGTTTATAGTTACTTAGAAATTCATGACATCAAGAACCGAACATATCGACCTCATCACGGCAGTGTCGATCCAATTCTAACACCACCAATAGCATCGATGCTATCAATATGTGGATCGAGCCGCCCACCCCTTACAGCACAGAAACCATATTGTGTCCGTTCGTTCCTCAGGGCCCAGCCGGTTCTTGCCAGAATCAAAGAGGACCGCACGAGGATCATCCTGCCGTCCATCGACAACATCCATTACGAAACCTTCGAGGTGGAGAGCTTCATCAACCCGGCCCACGCCTTTGACTGGCAGCTGTGGTGCATGTACATGAAGGCACCCAAAGAATGGAAAGATCTAAACGACCCCACAGCCCCCATCAGGTGGTCCACGACTTGCACCTGGCAACGCGTCAGCTGCTCATAAACATGTCGCATATTTGACGTGTGTGTGTGTTGCGTGTGTGTGTGTGTGTGACAGGAGTCCGTCCATGATCGGCTGCTCCTTTGTGGTGGACAGAGCCTACTTTGAGGAGCTGGGACTGTTGGATGCGGGCATGAACATTTATGGAGGGGAGAACGTGGAACTGAGCATAAGGGTTTGTGCGTCATGTTTTTCCTCTCAGTGGCCAAGGAAGCACCTGTGCTAGCTTAGCTTATAGTTTAGCTTAGCAACATGTACCCTAAGCCAGTGGTCCCCAACCACCGGGCCGCGGCCCGGTACCGGTCCGTGGACCGATTGGTACCGGGCCGTGGACCGATTGGTACCGGGCCGCGCATGGCCGGCCCGTGGCATAGGCCGTTTAGGCAAATGCTAAGGGCGCCGTCCATCAGGGGGCGCCACGCCAGTGCCACAAATATTGGAGGAAAAAAAAAAAAAAAAAAAAAAAAAAAGTTGCTACTATTATTTCTAAATACATAAAATAATCCCACGTTAATTAAAATGCAAAGTAAAGCCTATTTAATAGAAATATTATTTGTTACAACATTACGGCCCCCTTCCCCCGGCACGGTGCGCCCCCTCCCTTCCCGTATCATGACTCTTTTTGGACGTCACCACATCAAAAAATCAACACAAGATGTCAAAACGGCCAAAACTGTCAGGTGACCGGGGAAGAAAAAAGAGAAAAGAAGAGGAGAAACGAGAAAAAGACAGAGGTAGCAAGTAGGTAACGTTAGCCTACATGAAATTATTTGTCTGTTACAGAATGTGATAGTAACCTGGATTTTTAGCATTAAGCTAATGTTACATGATTCGGCAATTGCTAATCAATAAATAGCTAGTTCTGTTTTAACGTCGGGTTAATATTGTGGAGGGGGCTAAATTGTTATGGAAAATAATAATGTAACGTTAGGTAATTACAGTACTCCCTGGTGTACAGTAATTTGTAAGTCATTCTAGTTAATGTAATGTTAAAAAGCACAAATAGAGAACTCTGTAGGATCCCCTTTTTTGTAATATAGTTGTTAAAGTCATACTGGTTTGATATCTTGTTTTGTGCAGTGCCTTATTTATATTGTATTTTTAATTTATTTTATGCAACTTGTTGACACGTTTTATTTTGTGTTTATGTATGTAAAAAATATTGTATTTCATATAATCATTTTTTATTTTTTGTATTCATTTATTTATCCATATTTTTTTTTATCTTGTTAACTATTCTGATTGTTAATTTGCTTTCTTTAAGTAAAAAAAAAGGTAAAAGACAAAGCTATTCGGTTTCTTGTGAGTATATACACTTCACTGCCGATGTGGGGGGGGCGCCACCTAAAATCTTGCCTAGGGCGCCAGATTGGATAGGGCCGGGCCTGGGGCCGCGGCCGCACAAGAAATTAAAAAATAAATAAAAATATTTTTTATTTTTTTAAATTAAATCGACATAAAAAACACAATATATACATTATATATCAATATAAATCAATACAGTCTGCAGCTATACAGTCCGTAAGCACACATGATTGTATTTCTTTATGACAAAAAAAAAAGAAAAAAAATCCATAACCCCCCCACCCCCCGGTACGTGGGACAAATTTTCAAGCGTTGACCGGTCCGCAAGTACAAAAAGGTTGGGGACCACTGCCCTAAGCCTTTTCAGCCCACGACTTTAGTTCCAGACTTTGCAGCCGATTCCTCAAAACACCCTTGTCACACAAAGGAAATTTGACTGCTGTTTTTTTTGGTTTTTTTTGCAGTAGGTCCTTAAAACAGCAAAGTGCTCTAGCATATTGAGTGTCTTCGACTCATTTGTTTGGCAGTAAGTACAGATGTCCGATAATGGCTTTTTTTTCCAATATTCCGATATTGTCCAACTCTTAATTACCGATTCCGATATCAACCGATACCAATATATACAGTCGTGGAATTAACACATTATTATGTCTAATTTTGTTGTGATGGCCTGCTGGATGCATTAAACAATGTAACAAGGTTTTCCAAAATAAATCAACTTAATTTATGGAAAAAAATGCCAACATGGCACTGCCATATTTATTATTGAAGTCATAAAGTGCATAATTTTTTTTAACATGCCTCAAAACAGCAGCTTGGAATTTGGGACATGCTCTCCCTGAGAGAGCATGAGGAGTTTGAGGTGGGCGGGGTTGGGGGGAGGGGGGGCGGTGTTGAGGTGGTGGGGGGAGGTTAGGGGGTAGCGGGGGTATATGTTGTAGCGTCCCAGAAGAGTTAGTGCTGCAAGGGGTTCTGGGTATTTGCTCTGTTGTGTTTATGTTGTGTTACGGTGCGGATGTTCTCCCGAAATGTGTTTCTCATTCTTGTTTGGTGTGGGTTCACAGTGTGGCGCATATTTGTAACAGTGTTAAAGTTGTTTATACGGCTACCCTCAGTGTGACCTGTATGGCTGTTGATCAAGTATGCGTTGCATTCACTTGTGTGTGTGTGAAAAGCCGTAGATATTATGTGACTGGGCCGGCACGCAAAGGAAGTGCCTTTAAGGTTTATTGGCGCTCTGTACTTCTCCCTACGTCCGTGTACACAGCGGCGTTTTAAAAAGTCGTAAATTTTACTTTTTGAAACCGATACCGATAATTTCCGATATTACATTTGAAATAATATCGGAAATTATTTAAAATGTTATTTTTCCACTGAGGGCCGCACACGGAAAAATTAAAGCAAATATCGGCAGTCCGATATTATGGGACATCCCTAGCAGTAAGTCTTTAAAAACAGCAAAACACTCCAGTCGTATAGAGGATCTTTGACAGAGTTATTGCATTAGGTTTTTAAAAACGGTAAAGTGCTCCTGTCATATTGAGGATCTTTAACTAGCGTATTCTTTTTGCACAAGGTTATTAAAAACAGCAGTGTTCTTGTCAGATAGAGGACCTTTGACTAGCGCTTTTTTTCAGTAGGTCCTTAAAAACAGCAAAGTGCTCCTGTTACATAGAGGATCTTTAACTTGCGTGTTTTTCACAGTATGTCCTTAAAAATTCTCAGAGTACTCCTGTCATATTGGGGATCTTTAACTAGTGTTTTTTGTTTATTTTGCAGTAGCTCCTTAAAAACAGCAAAGTGCTCTAGCATATCGAGGGTCTTTGACTCATTTGTTTGGCAGTAAGTCTTTAAAAACAACAAAACACTCCAGTCGTATAGAGGATCTTTGACAGAGTTATTGCAGTAGGTTTTTAAAAACGGTAAAGTGCTCCTGTCATATTGAGGATCTTTAACTAGCGTATTATTTTTGCAGAAGGTTCTTAAAAACAGCAGTGTTCCTGTTACATAGAGGATCTTTAACTTGCGTGTTTTTCACAGTATGTTCTTAAAAATGTCAGAGTATGCCTGTCAAATCGAGGATCTTTAACAAGCTGTTTTTTTTGTAGTAGGTCCTTAAAAACAGCAAAGTGCTCTAGCATATTGAAGGTCTTTGACTCATTTGTTTAGCAGTAGGTCTTTAAAAACAGCAGACCACAGTCGTATAGAGGATCTTTGACAGAGTTATGGCAGTAGATTTATAAAAACGTTTTTTAAGTGCTCCTGTCATAGTGAGGATCTTTAACTAGCGTATTATTTTTGCACAAGGTTATTAAAAACAGCAGTGTTCCTGTCAGATAGAGGACCTTTGACTAGCGCTTTTTTTTCAGTAGGTCCTTAAAAACAGCAAAGTGCTCCTGTTACATAGAGGATCTTTAACTTACGTGTTTTTCACAGTATGTCCTTAAAAATGTCAGTACTCCTGTCATATTGGGGATCTTTAACTAGTGTTTTTTGTTTATTTTGCAGTAGCTCCTTAAAAACAGCAAAGTGCTCTAGCATATTGAGGGTCTTTGACTCATTTGTTTGGCAGTAAGTCTTTAAAAACAACAAAACACTCCAGTCGTATAGAGGATCTTTGACAGAGTTATTGCAGTAGGTTTTTAAAAACGGTAAAGTGCTCCTGTCATATTGAGGATCTTTAACTAGCGTATTATTTTTGCAGAAGGTTCTTAAAAACAGCAGTGTTCCTGTTACATAGAGGATCTTTAACTTGCATGTTTTTCACAGTATGTTCTTAAAAATGTCAGAGTATTCCTGTCAAATCGAGGATCTTTAACAAGCTGTTTTTTTTTGTAGTAGGTCCTTAAAAACAGCAAAGTGCTCTAGCATATTGAGGGTCTTTGACTCGTTTGTTTAGAAGTAGGTCTTTAAAAACAGCAGACCACAGTCGTATAGAGGATCTTTGACAAAGTTATTGCAGTAGGTTTATAAAAACGTTTTTTAAGTGCTCCCGTCATAGTGAGGATCTTTTACTAGCGTATTATTTTTGCAGAAGGTTCTTAAAAACAGCAGTGTTCCTGTGAAATAGAGGATCTTTGACTAGGTTGTTTTTTTGCGGTACGTGATTAAAAACAGCACAGCGTCCCTGTGATGTTGAGGATCCTTTGATAGTTTTTGCAGTAGATCCTCAAAAAGAGCAGAGTGCTCCTGTCATATTGAGGATCTCTAACTTATGTTTTTTATGCACTAGGTTCTTAAAAACAGCAGAGACCTCCTATCATGTTTGTTTTTTGCAGTAAGTTTTGAAAAACAGTTAAGTGCTCTGGTCATATTGAGAATCTTTAACTAGCATTTTTTTTGTAGTTGGTCCTGTATATGGAGGATCATTGGCTCATTTGTTTGGCAATAGGTCTTTAAAAACAGAAGAGCACACCTGTCACGTAGAGGATCTTTGACTGGAGTTAATGCAGTAGGTTTTCAAAAACAGCAGTGGACCTTTGACTGGAGGGTGTTTTTGCGGTAGGGGATTAAAAACAGCAGAGCCCCCCTGCCATGTTGAGGATCTCTGACTTAGTTTTTTATGCACTAGGTTCTTAAAAACAGCAGAGGCCTTCTATCATATAAAGCAGGGGTCACCAACCTTTTTGAAACCAAGAGCTACTTCTTGGGTACTGATTAATGCGAAGGGCTACCAGTTTGATACACACTTAAATAAATTGCATGAAATAGCCAATTTGCTCAATTTACCTTTAAGTCTATATTATTATTAATAATTAATGATATTTACACTTAATTGAACGGTTTAAAAGAGGAGAAAACACGAAAAAAATGACAATTAAATTTTGAAACATAATTTATCTTCAATTTCGACTCTTTAAAATTCAAAATTCAACCGAAAAAAAGAAGAGAAAAACAAGCTAATTCGAATCTTTTTGAAAAAATTTAAAAAAGAATTTATGGAACATCATTAGTAATTTTTCCTCATTAAGATTAATTTTAGAATTTGGATGACATGTTTTAAATAGGTTAAAATCCAATCTGCACTTTGTTAGAATATATAACAAATTGGACCAAGCTATATTTCTAACAAAGACAAATCGTTATTTCTTCTAGATTTTCCAGAACAAAAATTTTAAAAGAAATTCAAAAGACTTTGAAATAAGATTTAAATTTGATTACACAGATTTTCTAGATTTGCCAGAATATTTTTTTTGCATTTTAATCATGATTAGTTTGAAGAAATATTTCACAAATATTCTTCGTCGAAAAAACAGAAGCTAAAACGAAGAATTAAATTAAAATGTATTTATTATTCTTTACAAATTTACTTGACATTGATTTAAATTGTCAGGAAATAAGAGGAAGGAATTTAAAAGGTAAAAAGGTATATGTGTTTAAAAATCCTAAAATCATTTTTAAGGTTGTATTTTTTCTCTAAAATTGTCTTTCTGAAAGTTATAAGAAGCAAAGTAAAAAAAAATTATGAATTTATTTAAACAAGTGAAGACCAAGTCTTTAAAATATTTTCTTGGATTTTCAAATTCTATTTGAGTTTTGTCTCTCTTAGAATTAAAAATGTCGAGCACAGTGAGACCAGCTTGCTAGTAAATAAATACAATCTAAAAAATAGAGGCAGCTCACTGGTAAGTGCCGCTATTTGAGCTATTTTTAGAACAGGCCAGCGGGCTACTCATCTGGTCCTTACGGGCTACCTGGTGCCGGCGGGCACCGCGTTGGTGACCCCTGATATAAAGGATCTATGACTGTTTGTTTTTTGCAATAATTTTGAAAAACGGTAAAGTGCTCCTGTCATATCGAGGATCTTTAATTAGTGTATTATTTTGCGGAAGGTTCCTAAAAACAGCATTGTTCCCCTCACATAGAGGATCTTTGACTAAAGGTTTGTTTTGCAGTATCGGATTAAAAACGTCAGAGCGCCCCTGTCATACTGAGGATCACTAACTTACGTTTTTTCTGCATTAGGTTCTTAAAAACAGCAGAGTACTTCTTTTATATTTAGGATCTTTGATATAGTCATAGCAGCAAAAACAGCAAATCAACTTCGGAGTAAGGAACATTGACTAGAGTTTTTGCAGTAGTACTTCTGCAATACAGAGGATCTTTGACTAACATTTTTTGCAGTCGGCCTTTAAAAACTGAGAATCCCTGATAATAATGAATAAAGTATGTTTGTTTCAATATATGTTTTGCTGACTTTGCATATAGAGATATTGATACTAGCTGTTTACAGTTAAAGTGAAAGTGTTAAAGGCCTACTGAAATGACATTTTTTTGTTTAAACGGGGATAGCAGATCCATTCTACCGGTGTGTGTCATACTTGATAATTTCGCGATATTGCCATATTTTTGCTGAAAGGATTTAGTAGAGAACAACGACGATAAAATTTGCAACTTTTGGTCTCTGATAAAAAAAAGCCTTGCCCCTACCGGAAGTAGCGTGACGACACTGGAGGAATGACTGCTCACATTTTCCTATTGTTTACACCAGCAGCGAGAGCGATTCGGACCGAGAAAGCGACGATTACCCCATTAATTTGAGCGAGGATGAAAGATTCGTGGATGAGGAACGTGAAAGTGAAGGACTAGCGTGCAATGCAGAACGTATCTTTTTTCGCTCTGACCGTAACTTAGGTACAAGCTGGCTCATTGGATTCCACACTCTCTCCTTTTTCTATTGTGGATCACGGATTTGTATTTTAAACCACCTCGGATACTATATCCTCTTGAAAATGAGAGTCGAGAACGCGAAATGGACATTCACAGTGACTTTTATCTCCACGACAATACATCGGTGACGCACTTTAGCTACTGAGCTAACGTGATAGCATCGGGCTTTACTGCATATAGAAACAAAACAAATAAGTCTCTGACTGGAAGGATAGCCAGAAGATCAACAATACTACCAAACTCTGGACATGTAAATACACGGTTAATGCTTTCCAGCTTGGCGAAGCTTAGCAATGCTGTTGCTAACGACGCCATTGAAGCTAACTTAGCTACGGAACCTCGACAGAGCTATGCTAAAAACATTAGCTCTGCACCTACGCCAGCCAGCCCTCATCTGCTCATCAACACCCGTGTTTACCTGCGTTTCAGCGATCGACGGTACGACGAAGGACTTCACCCGATCACCGATGCGGTCGGCGGCCCGGAGACGGAGGAAGTCAAGGTGAGGTCGTTCGACTAGGGCGTCTGCTATCCTCAAAGTCCTCCTGGTTGTGTTGCTGTAGTCCGCCGCTAATACACCGATCCCACCTACAACTTTCTTCTTTGCAGTCTCCATTGTTCATTAAACAAATTGCAAAAGATTCACCAACACAGATGTCCAGAATACTGTGGAATTTAGCGATGAAAACAGACGACTTAAGCTGGCGACGGACCTATTCCAAGATGTCTGATTCAACTGTTTACGTCACGCGCATACGTCATCATATCTACACGTTTTCAACCGGAAGTGTCGCGGGAAATTTAAAATTGCACTTTATAAGTTCACCCGGCCGTATTGGCATGTGTTGCAATGTTAAAATTTCATCATTGATGTATAAACTATCAGACTGCGTGGTCGGTATTAGTGGCTTTCAGTAGGCCTTTAAATCTATACATTATACAAGATATACAAAAAGGAACTCCAGCCCCTGATATTCTAAAAATGTGGCCCCCTCTGAACAATTTAGTTGAATAGTCACGAGTCTTGATGTTTAATTGATCTGGCTTTTCCTTCCTGTGATGGCTTCACGACTCCACCCCCTCCTAACCTGCAGGTGTGGACGTGCGGGGGCAGCATGGAGGTTCTCCCATGTTCCAGAGTGGCTCACATCGCTCGCTTCAAAAAGCCGTACATGACCGATGACATCTACGCCATCATGCGGCGTAACGCCCTGCGCGTGGCCGAGGTGTGGATGGACGAGTTCAAGCACAACGTCTACATGGCCTGGAACATCCCCATGGAGGTGGGAGCAGCATGCGCAGTCATTAGTGTGCTTGAAAAGAAGCGCTCATCCCCGTGCGACCCCTCCCTTTAGAATCATGGCATCGACTACGGGGACATCTCCGATAGGGTGGCGCTGAGGAAGAGGCTGCAGTGTAAGGACTTCAAATGGTACCAGGAGAACATCTACCCGGACCTGAAGAACAACAACGACACCATCACATACGGAGAGGTCAGTGTGCAGAACCGTCTCCGTCTGACGTTCTTCGACATTCACGTCTGAAAGAAGCAACATACGTTGTCATTTCAGATGCGCAGCTCCAAAGCCAACCATCTGTGTTTGGACCAGGGGATAAAGGAGAACTACACGGCCATCTTGTTCGCGTGCCATGGGTTGTCTCCTCAGGTAGGACAGACGCGTCGTCACTTGGTCATATGATGTCGTCCTTGGAGAGATACCGGTACTCTAAAACATTCCTTCCAAAGGTTTCATCTACGGTAAAATATCTAAGATCCAACTTTAGTGCACCTTTCATTTTATTTTGACAGAATTGTTTCCTTGGAAATACAAATAGTCTGGACTACCTCAACACCACAATAACAATCAGGCCTGGCCCTAACCAATCTGGCGCCCTAGGCAAGATTTTAGGTGGCGCCCCCCCACATCGGCAGTGAAGTGTATATACTCACAAGAAACCGAATAGCTTTGTCTTTGACATTTTTTTTTACTTAAAGAAAGCAAATTAACATATTATATGACAATGTTATGTTATGATTATCTTTAACCGAATCACAGCAGTGCTCAAATTAAAAAACAACATTCCCTCTAATGTGATATTGCTTAATTAACATTAATGATGTGCACTTTAACAACTAGGCTTACAACTATACCTAATATATAAAGGGGTGGAAAAGTGACTATTACCTGCAGGGCAAACATTAGCTAACCAGAAGGCAATAACAATGTAAACAAAAAACACCTGCTTAAAAGATCTAATACAAATGTCCCTGAGGAATGTAAGGTGGGAGTACTGTAATTACCTAACATTACATTATTATTTTCCATAACAATTTAGCCCCCTCCACAATATTAACCGGACGTTAAAACAGAACTAGCTATTTATTGATTAGCAATTGCCGAATCATGTAACATTAGCTTAATGCTAAAAAGCCAGGTTACTATCACATTCTGTAACAGACAAATAATTTCATGTAGGCTAACGTTACCTACCTGCTACCTCTGTCTTTTTCTCGTTTCGCCTCCTCTTCTTTTCCCTTTTATCTTCCCTGGGCACCTGACAGTTTTGGCCGTTTTGACATCTTGTGTTGATTTTTTGATGTGGTAAGAGTCATGATACGGGAAGGGAGGGGGCGCACCGTGCGGGGGGATGGGGGGGTGTAATGTTGTAACAAATAATATTTCTATTAAATAGGCTTTACTTTGCATTTTAATTAACGTGGGATTATTTTTTGTATTTAGAAATAATAGTACCAACTTTTTCTTTTTTTTTTTCCCCAACATTTGTGGCACTGGCGTGGCGCCCCCTGATGGACGGCGCCCTTAGTATTTGCCTATACGGCCTATGCCACGGGCCGGCCCTGATAACAATAACACTATAAGACTATTTCAATAATGTGCTTCTCACACATGCCCCCTATGTGAACAAATTCCTATGTGAACAACTACATAAAGAGATCGGTTTTACTGTAAAAATCTGTATTGGTCACCATACCCTGCGGAGATGGTACGTTTTTATCTTAGTCATTGCTCTTTTTGGGGTGGGAAATACAACCCCTGGAAAAACTGTTGGAATCAGCAGACTTGGAGGATGTTCATTCAGTTGTTTGGTTTTGTAGGCAAAAAAGCAAATAACAGACATAACAAAACTGTAGTCATTTCAAATTCAACTTTTTGGCCTTAAAGGCCTACTGAAAGCCACTACTACCGACCACGCAGTCTGATAGTTTATATATCAATGATGAAATCTTAACATTGCAACACATGCCAATACGGCCGGGTTAACTTATAAAGTGCAATTTTAAATTTCCCGCGAAACTTCCGGTTGAAAACGTCTATGTATAATGACGTATGCGCGTGACGTGAATTGTTGAAACGGAAGTATTGGGACACATTGTATCCAATACAAAAACCTCGGTTTTCATCTCAAAATTCCACAGTATTCTGGACATCTGTGTTGGTGAATCTTTTGCAATTTGTTTAATGAACAATGAAGACTGCAAAGAAGAAAGTTGTAGGTGGGATCGGTGTATTAGCGGCTGGCTGCAGCAACACAACCAGGAGGACTTTAACTTGGATAGCAGACGCGCTATCCGACGCTAACCGCCGACCGCACGGATGATCGGGTGAAGTCCTTCGTCGCTCCGTCGATCGCTGGAACGCAGGTGAGCACGGGTGTTGATGAGCAGATGAGGGCTGGCTGGCGTAGGTGGATAGCTAATGTTTTTAGCATAGCTCTGTGAGGTCCCGTTGCTAAGTTAGCTTCAATGGCGTCGTTAGCAACAGCATTGTTAAGCTTCGCCAGGCTGGAAAGCATTAACCGTGTATTTACATGTCCATGGTTTAATAGTATTGTTGATTTTCTGTCTATCCTTCCAGTCAGGGGCTTATTTCTTTTGTTTCTATCTGCAGTTAAGCCCGATGCTATCACGTTAGCTCCGTAGCTAAAGTGCTTCGCCGATGTATTGTCGTGGAGATAAAAGTCACTGTGAATGTCCATTTCGCGTTCTCGACTCTCATTTTCAAGAGGATATAGTATCCGAGGTGGTTTAAAATACAAATCCGTAATCCACAATAGAAAAAGGAGAGAGTGTGGAATCCAATGAGCCAGCTTCTACCTAAGTTACGGTCAGAGCGAAAAAAGATGCGTCCTGCGCTGCACTCTAGTCCTTCACTCTCACGTTCCTCATCCAGGAATCTTTCTTCCTGGCTCAAATTAATGGGGTAATCGTTGCTTTCTCGGTCCGAATCGCTCTCGCTGCTGGTGTAAACAATGGGGAAATGTGAGGAGCCTTTCAACCTGTGACGTCACGCTACTTCCGGTACAGGCAAGGTTTTTTTTTATCAGCGACCAAAAGTTGCGAACTTTATCGTCGATGTTCTCTACTAAATCATTTCAGCAAAAATATGGCAATATCGCGAAATGATCAAGTATGACACATAGAATGGATCTGCTATCCCCGTTTAAATTTAAAAAAATCATTTCAGTAGGCCTTTAAGAAACACTAAAATGCATTTAAAAAAATAGTGGCAGTTAGCAACAGTTTAATTTTCAGATAAAGCAGAGTAAAAAAAAATACGGAATCACCCTGAAAATGTTCATTTCCAAACATGACACCTGCATTAGATGAAATGTCTTCATTAGTCTGCAGTTAAAAAGTGTTCAGACCTTGAAGAGCTGTTGCACCAGGTGGATTGACACGAATCATGGCTCCAACACGAGAGATTTGATAATTATCAAACTTCTTCAAGAAGGTAAATCATCATGCAGTGTTGCAAAAGATGTTGATTGTTCACAGCAGTTGTTTTTAAAATCTGGACCTAGTCCAAACAACATGGGAAGGTTAGAGAAGGCAAGCATACTGGTAGACCAAAGAAAACAGCAAAGCGTCAAGACAGAAAACTTCAAGTACCGTATTTTTCGGACTATAAGTCGCACCGGCCGAAAATGCACAATAAAGAAGGAAAAAACATATATACGTCGCACTGAGTATAAGTCGCATTTTTGGGAGAAATTTATTTGATAAAAGCCAACACCAAGAATAAACATTTGAAAGGCAATTTAAAATAAATAAAGAATAGTGAACAACAGGCTGAATAAGTGTATGTTATATGAGGCATAAATAACCAACTGAGAAGGTGCCTGGTATGTTAACGTAACATATTATGGTAAGAGTCATTCAAATAACTATAACATATAGAACATGCTATACGTTTACCAAACAATCTGTCACTCCTAATCGCTAAATCTGATGAAATCTTACCTCTGGTATGTCCTTTCTTTCTGCTGCTCGATTGCCGTTCTCTGCTGCATATTTCACTACGTCCAGATTGTAATAATTTTTTAATTGAAGAAAACTGTTTTTATACAAGCAAATCCTTTTTTTATTTGCACAAAGTTGTTTTTATACTTGCGAATCCTTTTTTTACTTGCACAAAAATTGTTTTCATACTTGCGAATCCTTTTTTTAATTGAATAAAATTGTTTTTATACTTGCAAACTGTTTTTTACATGCAGAAAATTGTTCTTAAACTTGCGTTTAGTTTTTTTTTTATTGCAGAAAATAGTTTTTGTCCATGTGAATAATTTATTTATTGAAGAACATTGTTTTTATACTTGCGAATCATTCTATTTTACTCGAAAAAAATTGTTATTAAACTTGCAAATCGTTTTTAATTGAAGAAAATAGTTTTTTATACTTTCGAATCGTTTTTTTCACTTGCAAAAAATTGTTTTTGTACTTGGAAAAAATATTAGGGAGTTAAACATTTTTTGTGTGTTTGTGTAGTTTAGCAGTAATTTCACTCCTGCTCTGGATTGTCAAGTTTTATCGTCTTCAGAGCTGAAGTCGATCACAGCGGGGCCAAACTCTACCATGTTTGTTTCTCTGGCTGTTTTCGGCTTTTTTATTTGAGGTAGAAAAGAAACCACAAATAATATCTGCTTATTTGTGGGACTCACCATTAGCTGTGATCTTTGGAAAACAACCACAGCGTTAACCGATCAGTCGACTTTAAAATCTAACAAATCCGATTTTAAATTGCAAATCCAAATTTGCAGATAGCCTTAGTTTTTGTACTGCCAAACATCGCACGTAAAAAAAACATTCTTTTTGCCCGCGTATCATCAATGGATTGCGAAAAGGAAACGAAACAAAAGATTCCTTGCTTTTTTTTTTGAGTATGACTGCAAAATAATCCAACATGGGGCCAAGGAAAGTTGCGTTTGCCAGCACTTTGATAATGAAGGTGAGAAACACTAGACAGGGGCGTCCGCGTGGGTGTCCCCTTCAAGTAAAAGCGACATGAAATGTTCATTTATTCATTTCATTTTGCATTATTTCTTATGGGAAAAATGGCTTAGTTTTTCCTACAATTCAGTCTTCACGGGACAATTTGGAACGTATGACGAAAACTAACGTACCACTGTAATCAACTAGACGAGAAAATGAAGCTGTTGGAGCTATTTCTTGGTCTAATGGCAGACTGATTGCAGGTGTGCGATGGTCCCTGCGCCCCAGGAGCTCCAAACACAGGCACTATAACACAAAGAAGGGAGGCAGCAGAAAGACAGGTGTGGCAGGACAGGATCATGACCTTTGATCTCATATTTGCACTTTCTTCTTGTCATATTACTGTTGTTTATTGCCCCCATTCTTGCTGATTTGTATTTTTAGAATAGAAAAGAAAAACAGCCGCCGGGGCGGCACTTTTGACACCCGCGTCCTAAACAATCCGCCACTTTTGTTGACAGCGTGACGTTAACTTGGTGTGTAAAAGCTAAAAAGAAGGAAATTGGACATTTGAGTCTGCACACAAAAAGCTGCTAGCAGGGTTTCCGTGGGTCACTTGAAAGCATTAAAAAAATCATTAAATGGATTTTGCGAAAATCAAGGCCTTGCATGGCATTGAAAACCATTAAAGGCCTACTGAAATGAATTTTTTTTATTTAAACGGGAATATCAGATCCATTCTATGTGTCATACTTGATCATTTCGCGATATTGCCATATTTTTGCTGAAAGGATTTAGTAGAGAAAATCGACGATAAAGTTCGCAACTTTTGCTCGCTGATAAAAAAGCCTTGCCTGTACCGGAAGTAGCGTGACGTCACAGGAGGTAATATTCCTCACAATTTTCCTTTGTTTACAATGGAGGGAGAGAGATTCGGAGCGACAAAGCAACGATTACCCCATTAATTTGAGCGAGGATGAAAGATTCGTAGATGAGGAACGTTACAGTGAAGGACTAGAGAGGCAGTGATGGACGTATCTTTTTTCGCTCTGACCGTAACTTAGGTACAAGCTGGCTCATTGGATTCCACACTCTCTCCTTTTTCTATTGTGGATCACGGATTTGTATTTTAAACCACCTCGGATACTATATCCTCTTGAAAATGAGAGTCGCGCACGCGAAATGGACATTTAAAGTGACTTTTATCTCCACGACAATACATCGGTGACACACTTAGCTACTGAGCTAACGTGATAGCATCGTTCTCAAATGAAGATAGAAACAAAAGAAATAAATCCCTGACTAGAAGGATAGACAGAAGATCAACAATACTATTAAACCATGTACATGTAACTACACGGTTAATAATTCTCAGCCTGGTAAGGCTTAACAATGCTGTTGCTAACGACGCTAAGGCTAATTTAGCAACTTAGCAACCGGACCTCACAGAACTATGATAAAAACATTAGCGCTCCACCTACGCCAGCCAGCCCTCATCTTCCCATCAACAGCCGTGCTCACCTGCGTTCCAGCGATCGACGGCGTGACGAAGGACTTCATCCGTGGGTTTGGCGGCAAGCATCGGCTAGGCGTCTGCTAAGTAAGTAGTCCTTGTTGTGTTGCTGTAAGTATTGTACTTAGCCGCTAATACACCGATCGATCCCACCTACAACGTTCTTCTTTGCAGCCTCCATTGTTCATTAAACAAATTGCAAAAATTCACCAACACAGATGTCCAGAATACTGTAGAATTTTGTCGAAGAAAACAAGAGGTTTTTGTATAGGGTCCGATGGGGTCCAACCACTTCCGTGGATTTTGTGACGTCACGCGCAAAGGAGTTTTTCAACCGGAAGTGTGGCGGGAATTTTAAAATTGCACTTTATAAGTTAACCCGGCCGTATTGGCATGTGTTGCAATGTTAAGATTTCATCATTGATATGTAAACTATCAGACTGCGTGGTCGGTAGTAGTGGCTTTCAGTAGGCCTTTAACTTATAAAGTGCAATTTTAAATTTCCCGCGGAATATCCGGCTGAAAACGTCTCGTATGATGACGTTTGCGCGTGACGTCACGGGTTGAAGCAGACATTTTGGAATAGCACGGTGGCCAGCTTAAAGGCCTACTGAAATGAATGTTTTTTATTTAAACGGGGATAGCAGATCTATTCTATGTGTCATACTTGATCATTTCGCGATATTGCCATATTTTTGCTGAAAGGATTTAGTATAGAACAACGACGATAAAGATTGCAACTTTTGGTATCTGATAAAAAAAAGGCTTGCCCCTACCGGAAGTAGCGTGACGTAGTCAGTTGAACATATACGCAAAGTTCCCTATTGTTTACAATGATGGCCGCATGAAGTGAGAGAGATTCGGACCGAGAAAGCGACAATTTCCCCATTAATTTGAGCGAGGATGAAAGATTTGTGGATGAGTAAAGTGCAAGTGAAGGACTAGTGGGGAGTTGAAGCTATTCAGATAGGGAAGATGCTGTGAGAGCCGGGGGTGACCTGATATTCAGCTGGGAATGACTACAACAGTAAATAAACACAAGACATATATATACTCTATTAGCCACAACACAACCAGGCTTATATTTAATATGCCACAAATTAATCCTGCATAAAAACACCTGCGTGTTTGTTACGCTAGCTCCTAGCTCCTCTGCTAGCTCCTAGCTCCATAGAACACACCAATACAATTCAAACACCTGATCAACACACACAATCACTCAGCCCAAAAGACCGTTCACCTAACCCAAGGTTCATAAAGCTTATATATTTTAAAAAAGTTACGTACATACGCAAAAAAAAGTTGCGCATATACGGTCAAGCGATCAAATGTTTAGAAGCCAAAGCTGCATACTCACAGTAGCACGTCTGCGTCTTTGTCATCCAAATCAAAGTAATCCTGGTAAGAGTCTGTGTTGTCCCAGTTCTCTACAGGCGTCTGTGTATCGAAGTCAAAAGTCCTCCTGGTTAGAGTCTCTGCTATCCGAGTTCTTCCATCTTGACTGCATCTTTCGGGAATGTAAACAAAGAAGCGCCGGCTGTGTACTGTTGTTGCTGACTACGTTCGAAAAATACGTCCATTTCGCACCGACAACTTTCTTCTTTGCTTGCTCAGCTTCCTTCTCCATAATGCAATGAACATGATTGCAACAGATTCACGAACACAGATGTCCAGAATACTGTGGAATTATGAAATGAAAACAGAGCTTTTTCGTATTGGCTTCAATGTGGAAGGCATACCCGTGTTCGCCGGTCTACGTCACGCGCATACGTCATCCTCAGAGGCGTTTCGAACCGGAAGTTTAGCGGCAAATTTAAAATGTCACTTTATAAGTTAACCCGGCCGTATTGGCATGTGTTATAATGTTAAGATTTCATCATTGATATATAAACTATCAGACTGCGTGGTCGGTAGTAGTGGGTTTCAGTAGGCCTTTAAGTCGTCTGTTTTCACCACATAATTCCACAGTATTCTGGACATCTGTGTTGGTGAATCTTTTGCAATTTGTTTAATGGACAATGAAGACTGCAAAGAAGAAAGCTGTAGGTGGGATCGGTGTATTAGCGGCTGGCTGCAGCAACACAACCAGGAGGACTTTGAGTTGGATAGCAGATACGCTATCCGACGCTAGCCGCCGACCGCACCGATGATCGGGTGAAGTCGATCGCTGGAACGCAGGTGAGCACAGGTGTTGATGAGCAGATGAGGGCTGGCTGGCGTAGGTGGATAGCTAATGTTTTTAGCATAGCTCTGTCGAGGTCCCGTAGCTAAGTTAGCTTCAATGGCGTCGTTAGCAACAGCATTGCTAGGCTTCGCCAGGCTGGACAGCATTAACCGTGTGGTTACAGGTCCAGAGTTTGGTTCGGTGTCTCCTGATAGTAGAAGTAATAGTAGTATTGTTGATCTTCTGTCTATCCTTCCAGTCAGGGGCATGTTTTTTTCTGTTTCTATATGCAGTTAAGCATGATGCTATCACGTTAGCTCCGAAGCAAAAGTGTTTCACCGATGTATTGTCGTTGAGATAATAGTTACTGTGAATGTCCATTTCGCGTTCTCGACTCTCATTTTCAAGAGGATATAGTATCCGAGGTGGTTTAAAATACAAATCCGTGATCCACAATAGAAAAAGGAGAAAGTGTGGAATCCAATGAGCCCTTGTACCTAAGTTACGGTCAGAGCGAAAAAAGATACACCCTGGCGTCCTGCACTGCACTCTAATCCTTCACTCTCACATTCCTCATCCACGAATCTTTCATCCTCGCTCAAATCAATGGGGTAATCGTCGCTTTCTCGGTCCGAATCGCTCTCGCTTCTGATATAAACAGTGTGCAGATGTGAGGAGCTCTTCAACCTGTGACGTCACGCTACTTCCGGTACAGACAAGGCTTTTTTTTTTTATCAGCGACCAAAAGTTGCGAACTTTATTGTCGATGTTCTCTACTAAATCCTTTCAGCAAAAATATGGCAATATCGCGAAATGATCAAGTATGACACAGAATGGATCTGCTATCCCTGTTTAAATAAGAAAATCTCATTTCAGTAGGCCTTTACGTATAATGTCCAGAGGCAAAGACAACAAAACAAAACAAACAACACAGTTTTTTAATAGGGGAAAAATGCGCTTCAAGACATTTATTGAAGTGCATTTTTTGCCAACAAATATTGAGAGCCTATTTAGAATAATTGAGTCATTGACCTTCTATTTACAATACTTACAAACACTACAGTAGGAAAAATATGTTTTTTGCATTTTAAAGGGTTACTTGCATTGTTATTATTATGTTATGATTACATTGGTGCTTCATTTGGCCAAAGTTAATGTCAACTTTTTAACGTTACCTTTGTCAATTGCTTTCCTTTTTGTCTATACAGACAAAGTATGCTCTCGACGATATACCGTAACCATCTGCAGTAACATCCCAGCAGACACAAGACATTGAAACAACGTTGAGAACTTGTTGAATTAGGTCCTGACGTTGAGCAACTCAAACATAACGTTGAAACAACATGCTTTTTGATGACGTTTAATCAATGTTGGGTTCTGACGTTGATTTGACCATTGAATTTTGGTCATTTCCCAACCAATATTCTACAACAGAGGTCCCTAACAACCAGTCAGGGGACCGGTACCGGTTCGTGATGCATTTTCTACCGGGTCGTACAGAAACATTCAATGCATTTTCTCCGACTTGATTGATTGATTTAAACTTTTATTAGTAGATTGCACAGTACAGTACATATTCTGTACAATTGACCACTAAATGGTAACACCCCAATAAGTATTTCAACTTGTTTAAGTCGGGGTCAACGTTAATCAATTCCTGATAAAGGAATTGATTAAAAAAACTTAACTTTCGCCCGTCCCACTAGACCAGGGGTCACCAACGCGGTGCCCGCGGGCACCAGGTCGCCCGTAAGGACCAGATGAGTCGCCCGCGGGCCTGTTCTAAGAAAAAAAAAAAAAAAAAAGTAAAAAAAAAAAATAAAATAAAAACTTTTTTTTTTTTTTTTAATTAAATCTACATAGAAAAACACAAGATACACTTTCAATCAGTGCATCAACCCAAACAACCTCCCCCATGCACACTCATCCACACAAAAGGGGTTATTTCTTTCTGCTACCAATATTCTGGTTCCCACAACATAGACAACACATCTGCAAGGGACACAGTCCCTGAAGCACACATGATTGTATAGGCTGCTGGTCCACTAACATTTTCATTAATTACTATTTTTTATGTAATTATTTTTATATTGTTTTACTTTCTTTTTTATCCAAGAAAATGTTTTTTATTTATTTATCTTATTTTATTTTATTTTTTAAAAAAAGGGCCTTATCTTCAACAGACCAGGTTGTCAATGAAATTAGATTTTTTTAAAGGGTTTTTTAAACCAGGCCCAGTCCAGATAATGTCCAAGTCGGACTCAGCAACACACACCTTCATTCATGTACACAGAAAAAAAATTAGGGAACACAACAGATTGCATATAATTTATAAACAAAACACTTTGCATTCCATTCGAAAGGACGTTCCCCTTAGATTTCCGATCCTTAACATTTTACATTTATCATAATTAAGCTTAAGGCCAGATTGCTGTGAAAATATGTCCAAAAGATTAAGAAGGTTCCGCAAACAATGAGGAAAAATCTTATCTTGTGAATCAGCCTTTTCTGACATGAACTTCATCAAGAACAAACACAGAACACGCCTCACTGATGCACATCTGCAAGACTCACTCAGAGTTGCAGTGTCAAGTTACACACCAGAGTACAACACACTAGTTAACAGCATGCAATGCCAGGCTTCCCACTAACTGACAAAGAAACAGATAACAGATTTGGTGTCCAGTTCAAAGTGTGACATGATTTAAAAATTTGAGAGTTTACTTTTGTATTTTACATGAGTTATTATTTGTACAAACATGGTGCAAAGTAATTCATGATTTCTTAAAAAATGTTAGTGGCTAGCTAGTTAAAATGGGATATTGTGATTTCACAAGACTGTCTTAGAAGTGATCATTTGAAAATGTTAAATTTGAAAAATGTGCACTTATAGAGAAAATATAAAAATAAAGTGTTGCAAATTTATATTTATCTGTTTCTATATATATTTATTGTGAGAAATCATTAAGATGATCAGTGTTTCCACAAAGATAAATATCATTAATTATTAATAATAACAGAGTTAAAGGTAAATTGAGCAAATTGGCTACTTCTGGCAATTTATTTAAGTGTGTATCTAACTGGTAGCCCTTCGCATTAATCAGTACCCAAGAAGTAGCCCTTGGTTTCAAAAAGGTTGGTGACCCCTGCACTAGACACACTAATTTGCTTGTTTATAGATAAACAATAAAACTCCTCATAGAAAGTCGCTATTCGTTATATTTGTTATAACTTTGTGACATGATACAATGTACATTAATGAACATATAACATATAAGTGTGACAGATTGTAGCCAAAGGCTGATTTCCATCTGCAGTCCCTAGCAGGTTGATGGTATATACTGCCATCTACCTGCTGGGGATCTCATTGCAAAGAAACACGCCCAGGGCTCCCACTAATTCAGCGTTATAGTGACTTGTATTTTTCATGCATTTATTTTTGCTGGATTCATCTACCACACGTGGAAAGCCGGTCCGTGAAAATAATGCCTACATTAAACTGGTCCATGGTGCAAAACAGGTTGGGGATCCCTGTTCTAAAATACAACGTTGAAACAACACGCTTTTTGATAACGTCTATTCAATGTCGGGTTCTGACGTTGATTTAACCATTGAAATGTGGTCGTTTACCAACCAATATTCTACAACACAAATGTAATGTTGAAACACCATGCCTTTTGACGACGTTTAATCAATGTTGGGTTCTGACATTGACTTGACCATTGAAATGTGGTCATTTTCCTACTAATATTCTACAATACAATTGTAACGTTGAAACAACATGCTTTTTGACGACGCATAGTCAATGTTGGGTTCTGACGTGGATTTGACCATTGAAATTTGGTTGTTTACCAAACAATATTCTATAACACAAATGTAATGTTGAAACAACATGCCTTTTGACAACGTCTAATCAATGTAGGGTTCTGACATTGACTTGACCATTGAAATTTGGTCATTTTCCAACTAATATTCTACAATACAAACGTAACGTTGAAACAACATGCTTTTTGACGACGCATAGTCAATGTTGGGTTCTGGCGTTGATTTGACCATTGAAATTTTGTCATTTCCCAACCAATATTCTACAACACAAACATTACGTTGAAACAACATATTTTTTGACGACGTTTAGTCAATGTTGGGTTCTGACGTGGACTTGACCATTGAAATTTGGTCATTTTCCTACTAATATTCTACAACACAAACGAAACGTTGAAACAACATGCTTTTTGACGACGTATAATCAATGTTGGGTTCTAACGTTGATTTGACCATTGAAATTTGGTTGTTTACCAAAAAATATTTTATAACACAAATGTAATGTTGAAACAACATGCCTTTTGACAACGTCTAATCAATGTAGTGTTCTGACATTGACTTGACCATTGAAATTTGGTCATTTTCCTACTAATATTCTACAATACAAAAGTAACGTTGAAACAACATGCTTTTTGACGACACATAGTCAATGTTGGGTTCTGGCGTTGATTTGACCATTGAAATTTTGTCATTTCCCAACCAATATTCTACAACACAAACATAACGTTGAAACAACATATTTTTTGACGACGTTTAGTCAATGTTGGGTTCTGACGTGGACTTGACCATTGAAATTTGGTCATTTTCCTACTAATATTCTACAACACAAACGAAACGTTGAAACAACATGCTTTTTGACGACGTATAATCAATGTTGGGTTCTAACGTTGATTTGACCATTGAAATTTGGTTGTTTACCAAACAATATTTTATAACACAAATGTAATGTTGAAACAACATGCCTTTTGACGACGTTTAATCAATGTAGGGTTCTGACGTTGACTTGACCATTGAAATTTGGTCATTTTCCTACTAATATTCTACAACACAAACGAAACGTTGAAACAACATGCTTTTTGACGACGTATAATCAATGTTGGGTTCTAACGTTGATTTGACCATTGAAATGTGGTTGTTTACCAAACAATATTTTATAACACAAATGTAATGTTGAAACAACATGCCTTTTGACGACGTTTAATCAATGTAGGGTTCTGACGTTGACTTGCCCATTGAGATTTGGTCATTTTCCTACTAATATTCTACAACACAAACATAACGTTGAAACAACATGCTTTTTGACGACGCATAGTCAATGTTGGGTTCTGGCGTTGATTTGACCATTGAAATGTTGTCATTTCCCAACCAATATTCTACAACACAAACATAGCATTGAAACAACATGCTTTTTGACAACGTTTAGTCAATGTTGGGTTCTGACGTGGACTTGACCATTGAAATTTGGTAATTTCCCAACCAATATTCTACAACTCAAACATAATGTTGAAACAACATGCTTTTTGACGATGTTTAATCAATGTTGAGTTCTGACAAATTTGACCATTGAAATTTGGTCATTTCCCAACCAATATTCTACAACACAAATATAATGTTGAAACAACATGCTTTTTGACGACGTTTAATACATTTTGGGTTGTGACGTTGAGTTGACCATTAAATTTTGCTCATTTTCCTACTAATATTCTACAACACAAATGTAATGTTGAAACAACATGTTTTTTGACAACGTTTAGTCAATATTGGGTTCTGACATTGACTTGACCATTGAAATTTGGTAATTTCCCAACCAATATTCTACAACTCAAACATAACGTTGAAACAACATACTTTTTGACGACGTTTAATCAATGTCGGGTTCTGAGATTGACTTGACCATTGAAATTTGGTCATTTTCCTACTAATATTCTACAACACAAACGTAACGTTGAAACAACATGCTTTTTGACGTTTAATCAACATTGGGTTCTGACGTTGACTTGACCATTGAAATTTGGTCATTTCCCAACCAATGTTCTACAACTCAAATATAATGTTGAAACAACATACTTTTTGACGACGTTTAATCAATGTCGGGTTCAGACGTATTTGACCATTGAAATGTTGGTAATTTCCCAACCAATATTTTACAACAACGTTGAAACAACATGCTTTTTGACAACGTTTATTCAATGTCGGGTTCTGACGTTGACTTGACCATTGAAATTTGGTCATTTCCCAACCAATATTCTACAACACAAACATAACGTTGAAACAACATACTTTTTGACGACGTTTAGTCAATGTTGAGTTCTGATGTGGACTTGACCATTGAAATTTGGTAATTTCCCAACCAATATTCTACAACTCAAACATAATGTTGAAACAACATACTTTTTGACGATGTTTAATCAACATTGAGTTCTGACAAATTTGACCATTGAAATTTGGTAATTTCCCAACCAATATTCTACAACATAAACATAACGTTGAAACAACGTACTTTTTGACGACATTTAATCAATTTTGGGTTGTGACGTTGAGTTGACCATTAAATTTTGCTCATTTTCCTACTAATATTCTACAACACAAATGTAATGTTGAAACAACATGTTTTTTGACAACGTTTAGTCAATATTGGGTTCTGACATTGACTTGACCATTGAAATTTGGTAATTTCCCAACCAATATTCTACAACTCAAACATAACGTTGAAACAACATACTTTTTGACGACGTTTAATCAATGTCGGGTTCTGAGATTGACTTGACCATTGAAATTTGGTCATTTTCCTACTAATATTCTACAACACAAACGTAACGTTGAAACAACATGCTTTTTGACGTTTAATCAACATTGGGTTCTGACGTTGACTTGACCATTGAAATTTGGTCATTTCCCAACCAATGTTCTACAACTCAAATATAATGTTGAAACAACATACTTTTTGACGACGTTTAATCAATGTCGGGTTCAGACGTATTTGACCATTGAAATGTTGGTAATTTCCCAACCAATATTTTACAACAACGTTGAAACAACATGCTTTTTGACAACGTTTATTCAATGTCGGGTTCTGACGTTGACTTGACCATTGAAATTTGGTCATTTCCCAACCAATATTCTACAACACAAACATAACGTTGAAACAACATACTTTTTGACGACGTTTAGTCAATGTTGAGTTCTGATGTGGACTTGACCATTGAAATTTGGTAATTTCCCAACCAATATTCTACAACTCAAACATAATGTTGAAACAACATACTTTTTGACGATGTTTAATCAACATTGAGTTCTGACAAATTTGACCATTGAAATTTGGTAATTTCCCAACCAATATTCTACAACATAAACATAACGTTGAAACAACGTACTTTTTGACGACATTTAATCAATTTTGGGTTGTGACGTTGAGTTGACCATTAAATTTTGCTCATTTTCCTACTATTTTTCTACAATCCAAAACGTACCATTCAAACAACATGCTTTGTGACGTTTATTAAATGTTGGGTTCTGACGTTGACTTGACCATTGAAATTTGGTCATTTCCCAACCAATATTGTGCAACTCAAACATACCGGTAACGTTGAAACAACATGCTTTTTGAAAACGTTTAATCAATGTTGGGTTCTGACGTTGTTGACCATTGAAATTTTGCTCAACCAATATTCTACAACACAAATACAACATTAAAACAACATGCTTTTTGACGACGCTTAGTCAATGTCACGGTCTGACGTTGATTTGACCATTGAAATTTGGTTATTTCCCAAACAACAACGTGGATCCAACGTTAGGCATCAACGTTGTCTCCATGTACAAATACAACTATTTTGCTACATTGTTTCAAAGTCAGTTTTAAAGGACGTGTACGTATAATCAACGTTGTATCAAAGTCTTGTGCCTGCTGGGATGGGAATTAAAAGTGTTTTAAGTTGCATTAAAAAGCATTCAATTAGATTTTCTGATACCCGCAGAAGCCCTGTGTTAGACTTGCAGCATACTCGATTGTGTTGGCTTTGTGTTGACGTTTGTCGTCGTGTTGTGTACCCTCAGCTGGTTCGTTACACCACCAAGGGTCAGCTGATGTTGGGCGCGCTGGGCTTCCACAACTGGGGCGCTCGCTGCGTAGTGGACGACCGCAACCACGACCTACCGCGGCACCTGCCCTGCAACAAGGTGACAGACGTGCTGAAGAGCTTGTGGTTCTACACTCCGGTGAGTGCCGCGTTTGGGGAGTTCGGAGGTCAAAGGGAAGCGAGAGGCCGTCTGTCACAGTTTTTCGCCCCGCAGAACGGAAGGGTGCAGAACGCGGGCACAGGGCGCTGCTTGGAGGTGGTGAGCACCGGGATTGACCCCTTCTTCAAGGTGGTGATGCAGAATTGCTCCGGACAGATGTGGTCCATTGGCCCGGTCCACGTCCAACCATGATGCACCACGCTGCATGTCTTGTTCAGAAACATTTCTGCCCTGTAGGAGGCGCTGTGAGCATTAGAAATAATGGGAGCAAATCATCCATCCATCCATCCATTTTCTACCGCTTGTCCCTTTCGGGGTCGCGGGGGGTGCTGGAGCAAAATCATTCCGTTGCAAATCACCCACTGTGTGTGCACCTTAAATGACTAGATAACCTAATAATAGACCTTTACTCTACAGTACACATCATACACTAGTACTAGTACTATGAGTACACATCATACACTACTACTAGTACCACGACTACACATGATACACTAGTACTAGTACCACGAGTACACATCATACACTACTACTAGTGCCATGAGTACACATCATACACTCGTACTAGTACCATGAGTACACATCATACACTACTACTAGTACCACGACCATGAGTACACATCATACACTACTACTAGTACCACGACCATGAGTACACATCATACACTACTACTATTACTACGACCATGAGTACACATCATACACTACTACTATTACCACAACCATGAGTACACATCATACACTCGTACTAGTACCATGAGTACACATCATACACTACTACTATTACCACGACCATGAGTACACATCATACACTACTACTATTACCACGACCATGAGTACACATCATACACTACTACTATTACCACGACCATGATTACACATCATACACTACTACTATTACCACGACCATGAGTACACATCATACACTACTACTATTACCACGACCATGAGTACACATCATACACTCGTACTAGTACCATGAGTACACATCATACACTACTACTATTACCACGACCATGAGTACACATCATACACTAGTACTATTACCACGATCAGAAGTATACATCATACACTAGTACTATTACCAAGACCATGAGTACACATTATACACTAGTACAATTACCACGAACAGAAGTATACATCATACGCTAGTACTATTACCAAGACCATGAGTACACATCATACACTACTACTATTACCACGACCAGAAGTATACATCATACACTACTACTATTACCACGACCAGAAGTATACATCATACACTAGTACTATTACCACGACTAGAAGTATACATCATACACTACTATTACCACGACAAGAAGTATACATCATACACTAGTACTATTACCACGACTAGAAGTATACATCATACACTAGTACTATTACCACGACTAGAAGTATACATCATACACTAGTACTATTACCACGACTAGAAGTATACATCATACACTACTACTATTACCACGACCATGACAACACATCAAACACTAGTACTATTACCACGAACAGAAGTACACATCATACACTAGTACTATTACCACGAACAGAAGTACACATCATACACTAGTACTATTACCACGAACAGAAGTACACATCATACACTAGTACTATTACCACGAACAGAAGTACACATCAAACACTAGTACTATTACCACGAACAGAAGTACACATCATAAACTAGTACTATTACCACGAACAGAAGTACACATCATAAACTAGTACTATTACCACGACCATGAGTACACATCATACACTAGTACTATTACCACGACCATGAGTACACATCATACACTAGTACTAGTACCTTGACCAGAAGTATACATCATACATGACTAGTAGTACTGCTCTTGCCAGCCGTTCAATGTTTGCCTCCCTCTCCTTGGTGTGTCCTCCATGTATAAACATGTAAATTATAACTTGTAAATTAAAAATGTGTAAATACTTACATTGAATGTGTACTTCAAAGTGTATTCAAATGTACAAAAGTGTGTTCGCTGCTGAACACTAAAAGTGTTGCATGTATTAAAATGTGCAAACTTGATAGCATACGCAACGCTTATCTACTACTACTACATAATGACCAACACTAAAATACAGTGGCGTAGTAGGCCTAAGTATTCACGAAAAACGTTGATGTGATAGTTTGACGCGCCACTAGATGGAGCCACGCGTACAACAGTTTGAGAATCACTGGTCTCAAGCCATAATTATTAAACTGTGGTACATGTACCACTTGTGGTACGCCAACTATTCACTTGATAAAAGTACAGTGTTTTATTTTCCTATATTCAAACATAGTGCTACTGTTCAAACTGTGTGTAATGTCACAGTGGCAAAGACATTAAATATACTTGTTAAATTAAACCTCTTCCTTGTTTTTAACTAATTGTTAGGCCTACTACACTACTGTATTATAATGTTGGTGATTACGGTGGTACTTGGGAGTGTTTTCTGAGGTGGTTTGAGAATCACTGGCCTAATTATTATTAGAGATGTCCGATAATGGCTTTTTTGCCGATATCCGATATTTCGATATTGTCCAACTCTTAATAACCAATTCCGATATCAACCGATACCGATATATACAGTCGTGGAATTAACACATTATTATGCCTAATTTTGTTGTGATGCCCCGCTGGATGCATTAAACAATGTAACAACGGGGTTGAGGTGTGTGTGTGGGGGGGTGGGGGGGTTATATTGTAGCATCCCGGAAGAGTTAGTGCTGCAAGGGGTTCTGGGTATTTCTTCTGTTGTGTTTATGTTGTGTTACGGTGCGGATGTTCTCCCGAAATGTGTTTGCCATTCTTGTTTGGTGTGGGTTCACAGTGTGGCGCATATTTGTAACAGTGTTAAAGTTGTTTATACGCCACCCTCAGTGTGACCTGTATGGTTGTTGACCAAGTATGCATGCATTCACTTGTGTGTGTGAAAAGCCGTAGATATTATGTGATTGGGCCGGCACGCAAAGGCAGTGCCTTTAAGGTTTATTGGCGCTCTGTACTTCTCCCTACGTCCGTGTACACAGCGGCGTTTTAAAAAGTCATACATTTTACTTTTTGAAACCGATACCGATGATTTCCGATATTACATTTTAAAGCATTTATCGTCCGACATTATTGGACATCTCTAATTATAATATTACAAACTAATTGTCACACGTTGGTGGCTACATGTTAGCATGCACAGGAACTTTTTGGTGTTTTTGATGTGAAGGAAGTGACCATTCTGTGTGCACCAATCAGCACACTGCGCTGAGTACAGCCCCGCCCCTTTGAGGTACCCCGGGTGCCGTTCGGCTGCTTTATTACCCTGC